>NC_051163.1:73599667-73842921 GCF_013339745.2 Dermacentor silvarum
CCAACTCTCGACCTGCAATAGATATGAAAGTGATTTTCTTTGACCGATACTCGTAACACTAAGCACGTTTGCATAAAAATATTTGTAGGTTAGGTCCTTCGATTTCTCGATAAAACCCCATGCCCTTTTTTGTGCTGATGACAAGTTTCACAGTTCAAACTAACACATTCTCAAGATGTAACTGTAACTGCAGAATTATTCACCCAACATACACATTCTCTTCTATAGCTCAATAGCTTCGGACATGGAAGCACTTGAAATGCTAGTATAGTGTATACAGGCGAGGTCAATATAAGGCATATGAACACACCAGACATATTGCTAATATTCAAGAACAACTTTTATTTCCAGGTACCGCATCTTGTACTTCGGCTTGTGCGTCAGAGAATACATGTATAAGTGTAATCATTAGTACAACAGCAAACAATTGCAAAAAAAATGCTGACACTTACACGGTAATCTTAGCTCATATGCAGAAATTCTGGTTTTTTTTACAACACAAAATATGCTATAACATACGTGACCAGCCCTGACAATCCACTCACTTATATTCTGTTTAGTCAACTCACACCCATTCTACCTAGAATACGGTACTTTCAAAACAGGAACGGCAGACACATTTTAAGAATTCAAGGAACAAACCATTGGTGCCGTTATCTTCACTTTGTTACTGTGCTCACGCAGCCTCATTCGCACATCTGCCTGTTAAGCCTATGTAGCTTCTTCCACAGATAATCCAATGTGATATAAATGCTTGCTCTGCATTTGACAACACTTTAGCGTTTTTTTTTTACATTTTACATTGTGGCATTCCTGGTAACGCTACCTAGTTTGGTGCAGAATAGACAAAGCTGATGTCTGCTTGCTGTGCT
This sequence comes from Dermacentor silvarum, assembly GCF_013339745.2. NCBI lineage: Eukaryota > Metazoa > Arthropoda > Arachnida > Ixodida > Ixodidae > Dermacentor > Dermacentor silvarum. The sequence continues at coordinate 73,600,540 of NC_051163.1, forward strand.
TTTTAAGTTGTGTGAAAGGCTCTGATATACGTCCTGCAGCAACCTTTATCTTGTTAATGCTGGCACCCCCTGCCATTCAGCACATCTGCTCTGCAGTGACTGTTTGAGCAGGCCTTCTGGAACGAGCACCAGGACTGACTTGGGTAGCCAACCTCGTGAAGGTTTGTCGCCTGCAACCTAAAGGTTGCGTTCATTAGTTGATAGCATGACTTTCTTTTGCACCAAAAATGTAGTCAATTGCAGTGCATGTGAATATTCTATTCCATTAAGCTGCTGAAGAAGAGAATATAGACCAAAGGTGCTAGATTATGTGAGCACAGTAAAAAAGTACAAAAAAAAACCCGACACCAGATAGCGCTTTTTGTCCCTTCATTGCTTCATTGTAGCTGCCATCCCCATTCTGAATGTGCTCTTATTCGATGCTGAAATGGTTCGAGTTGACTCACAAGATTACAGTTAAGTGGAGTTTTAGGATTGGTGATCTGTGCATTGGTAAACACTTTAGTACATTGGCAAATAAAAAAATTGAATTCCTTCATATGTGGACAGGTGGCACTACAGTTACAAGTTTTTATCGATACATACCATCGCTTCGTTTTGATCAGCTTATTGAAACCACACTGACACACTTGTCTATGACTTGTTATCCAGTGCACCTATAAACTTCTTTTTTTGTTTTTGCATTTTTCGGGAACCTGCGCTACTAAACAGTGGAGTGCATGTGCATTTATTACAAGAGCTGCTAAATGCTAGCGAAACTAGGGAATGTTAATGACAGAGTGAGACAGCCCAAAAACAATGTAAAAATGGTATCGTAGCCATTTAGCTGCCCTTTAATAAATGCGCTTGTCGTCCACTGTTTAATAGCACCAGGTTCCTGAAAAATCCCAAAGCGAAACAAGTTAATTTTAACAATGTATTGTATAGCAATACAGACAAAGATGTTTGCCAGGATGCATAACTTTGTCTATAAAAAAGATGTTATTTCAGTTTAAACACTTGTATCTGTAGTGCCTTCTGTGAGCATGCCAGACAATACGGCTGGTTTCTTCATTGCTTTTGACATTATCATAAGCGGTTAGTGTTTGTTCTAAAAAAGTTGTGATGCGAAAACCACAATTTAGTTCTCTTTGCACCTGTCAAAGATTACATTAACAAAAACAAGTTATATTTGGACTGGCCGGTATAAATTCATGGTACGATGGCACCAAGCTGAACACAAGAGGAATATCTTCTTCGTGTGTTCCACTTCTCATGCAAAAGAACAATGAAAGATTGCAGGCGTAGGCGCACAGGCATTTTATGCCTCAGAAAGGATCAACTTTCTGTGTGCCTGCCAGTGAAACCTCATTTATACTACACCTATCAATAGTCTAGCATTTAATTGAGACGCCACCGAATAGTTAAGAGACTTACAATGCCACGGGATAATGTACAGCCTGGCCATATGTAACATTCAAGCACAACAGCGAAAAACCAGTGTGAGCCACACCAACTTCTAACTTTGCAATAAGTAGCAATTTCATTGACTCTTGGAAAAGCATACATAATATATACTGTACAGGACAATGAGGCACACATAACAGATGGAAGTTACTGACAAAAGCGTATGCACACTTTATTTCTTGAGTTTACTGAGTGATAGCATAAACTGAAATGCGAACCGGAATTAATATTTCTTACACATAATTACATGGATGCGCAACATGTAATCACACTGTAGCTGGTTTCTAAGCATGGAGTAGTCTCAAGTGCATGTTTTGGAGTCTAAATTAGACCGCTGTTACAAGTGCAGCTAAACCTGGAATTGAACCACTTTCAAATAGTTTCAGAATTGGTTGCATTTGAATTCTTATGGTAGATATATTCGTACATTCAGTAAGTTTTTCATTCCAAATCAGTACTTGTGCCTGTTCCTTTGTTTCAAGAAATTTTTTTAACTGCGCGAAGACACGTGGACAGAAACATTAAAGCTCACACACGTTTCTGTTCACGTTGTGTCTTCTTTGCACAGTTTAAAAATTTTTGCTGAATCTATGAACCGACTAGCCGAACAACATGCCTTACTTCCCTTGTTTATGCATCACAGTTGCAATTCATTCAGCCCGACCACACGAGATGTCACACTGAAATTCCAGAAATCTATTCTACGACTACGATAATGACAAAATGATTTAACAACAAAGCCTAGACTTACCTACTTATATGTCTCTTCACTCAGCCATAGGTCAGTGCTGCTCACAGATATTAATCACCAGCGTCATCTGCAGAGAAAGAGGCTGAAATAAAGCAGGTTTTCTGAAAGTACAGAAATACAGGACAGGCTCTGAAACTATGTTCAGTGACACAAGATGCTAGTCAATTTAGAGGTTATTACATACAAAGGATACAGTTTCACACAGACAACTGTTACACTGAATAAGAGATGACACTGTGACAAACACAAGGACAATTTTAGCACTTGTGCATTATCTACCAATGAGCTGATAACTTTATTATGAGCAAATAAACACTGAAAGAACCCCAACTGATCCCACTAATATGGTGCACCTACTGACACATTAAAGTAGCTACTCCACAGTCTGAGATTTCAGGAAGGAAATGTGTTTCTGAAGTTATTGAGGTGTTACCTGAAGTGTAATAAGTGTACAATAAATTTGTTTCCATGTGATGTTCTATTCACAGTGACAGTTCAAAGAATCTGCTAAGCCACCTTTGGTATTATGCATGTTGAATTTCTTGAAGTTTTCAGAAATTTGCAGTTTTTTTCAGTATATATGCTTTCCACAGGTCTGTTTACGTCTGATAAAGTAGTACCAGCTACAGCATGTAACGGTAAGTTGCATGCAGCGGGTGTCCCCGCGTTCTTTATCTTATATGATTTGAATAACCAGTAAACTCACTTGATCGGTTGTTCTTTAGCTTAATTATTGCGAAACACGGATTTTACTGAGCGTCCCCTGAAATAAGAGCTTGATATATGGTGGCCGCATTTTCTTGTGATAAGTTTGGGCCCCATTTCGCCCCATGTCTAACTGTGAGCGATCATGATCGATTGAAGGGTCGTATTTGACGCCAAGTGTCCCAGATGCGGTGCTAGACCACCGCGGACTTTCCTTATCAAATTCGTGCCTTATTATATGCCACAGGGAATATTTTGGCAAAATATTTTTGCAAAAAATATTTTTTTCGGTTCCGTGATGCCCTCTCAAATTTTGCTTGCTTATGTAAAAATGTGCGTCATAGAAAAAAAAATGTTTTCAGAATTACCTTTTTGCCTAGTCCTGCGAAAATATACTCGCGAATCTATAGAAGTTCTGCTTTGACATGTTATTATGAGAATTAAAAAAAAAAGATTGTGTGTTCCACGTCGAAAGCTCGCTTCAATTTCGTGTTTGAAGCGATGACCGCTGAAATTAAATGTGTACGAGCTCATTATTGGTAATTTGTTAATTAGCAACTAATTACCACGTATCCTCTGTGTGTGGTCGGCGCCGCTGCCAGCATGTCTCCGAAGGAACCAGCTTTTCTTTCAAAATACCAATTTTGACATATTACTTAAAGTCCTCGTAGAAACACCCAGTATCATCATCATTAGCAGCAGCCTATATTTATGTCCACTGCAGGACGAAGGCCTCTCCCTGCGATCTCCAATTAGCCCTGTCTTGCGCTAGCGTATTCTAACTTGCACCTGCAAATTTCCTAACTTCATCACCCCACCTGGTTTTCTGTCGACCTCGACTGCGCTTCCCTTCTCTTGGTATCCATTCTGTAACCCTAATGGTCCACCGGTTATCCATCCTACGCATTACATGGCCTGCCCAGCTCCATTTCTTCCACTTAATGTCGACTAGAATATCGGTTATTCCCGTTTGTTCTCTGATCCACACCGCTCTCTTCCTGTCTCTTAACGTTACTCCTAAGATTTTTCGTTCCATCGCTCGTTGAGCGGTCCTTAACTTGTTCTCGAGCTTCTTCGTTAACCTCCAAGTTTCTGCCCCATATGTTAGCACAGGTAGAATGCAATGATTGTACACTTTTCTTTTCAACGACAGTGGTAAGCTTCCTGTCAGGATTTGGTAATGTCTGCCGAATGCACTCCAACCCAATTTTATTCTTCTGTAAATTTCTTTCTCATGATCAGGGTCCCCTGTGAGTAATTGACCTAGATAAACGTACTCCTTTACAGACTCTAGAGGCTCACTGGCGATCCTGAATTCTTGTTTTCTCGCCAGGCTGTTGAAAATTTTCTTTGTCTTCTGCATATTAATCTTCAACCCAATTCTTACACTTTCTCGATTAAGGTCCTCAATCATTTGCTGTAATTCGTCTCCATTGTTGCTGAATAGGACAATGTCATCTGCAAGCCGAAGGTTGCTGAGATATTCGCCATTGATCCTCACTTCCAAGCCTTCCCAGTCTAAGAGCTTGAATACTTCTTCTAAGCATGCAATGAATAAATAGCATTGGAGAGATTTTGTCTCCTTGCCTGACCCCTTTCTGGATAGGTACCTTTCTACTTTTCTTGTGGAGAACCAAGGGAGCTGTGGAATCCTTGTAGATATTTGCCAATATATTCACGTATGCCTCCTGTACTCCTTGATTACGCAATGCCTCTATGACTGCTGGTATCTCTACTGAATCAAATGCCTTTTCATAATCTATGAAAGCCATATAGAGAGGTTGATTGTACTCCGCAGATTTCTCGATTACCTGATTGATGACATGGATATGATCCATCGTAGAATATCCCTTCCTGAAGCCAGCCTGCTCTCTTGGTTGGCTGAAGTCAAGTGTTACCCTGATTCAATTAGAAATTATCTTGGTGAATATTTTATACAATACTGAAAGCAAGCTAATGGGTCGTAAGTTCGAATCCTACTCCAGTCCACTACATTTTCAGGCATGGAGTGGTGCCTGACACCGGCAAGAAACACCCGATATACAGGGTGTTAATTTTTAAGTTGTATGGAATTTTTAGAAATTGCCGTGGCAGGTAGCATAATTCTTATTATTTAGCTGGGTTATTCGATGCGGCAGACATTAGTAGCACGGAAAATCGAAACACATATATTGAACTAATTAACTTCTTAGTTAATTGCTTAACGACACATATTGTTATTTACGAATTGTAGCCGGTGAGCTTGTCAGGCGTATCCACTTGGAATGAATTTCCAGAATGCCACAAGTTTGGAGATATGCGCCATCAAACTCACTGTAAAAATGCATTGTTGTTCCACTTACTTTTTTACCATAAAGCTGTTTTATACATTGAAGCACAAAAGTAACATGAACGCTCATGTATTTCATCTCACAGTTTGGGAAATATCTCGAAATATCTTTGCAGCTTGCATTCACAAACAACGTTTTTAGTGAATTGCAAACCAACTTGCGGATAACAAAAGTTCCACACACAGAACAATCGTTAAATTAAAATGAAAGAAAAAATGCCGACGTGGACTTGAACTTATACAATTATCACAATACATTACGGAATACGTAATGGCGCAACCAATAAACAGCGGTAGTTTTTTTACATATGTTATTTATAACAATCAATGTAATGGTGTACATACAGCAACTACATTTACAAAATTATGATCAAGAGATGGTCATAAAAAATGACAGGATAACGAGCAGTAAACCCAAAGAAAACGTCATACAAGGCAACACCTTCCATCTCCACGAGAACTTGAAAGAAGTTCGCCACCTAATCAAAAGTGTATGTCGATTTAGCGGGCATTCATTTTGATTGTAGTTGTCCTTCAGGTGCATAATCATATGAGATAAATGTACTCTTGAGATAGCTATTCTTTCTGCATTTCGGTCTTGCATACAAGGTTTTCATAGCCTATACCAATAATTAAGCTGGCAGCACTGGCCTTGACTGCATGTTGCCTAATACAGGCATACTGATAAACCTGCATTAGGCAACGCTCGGTCAGTGCCAACAGTGCTATCTTACTGGCATAATCTGTGTTATTGGAGCGATGGTTATAGTTATGGCAGAGTGCACTGCATTCTAGTTCACTGTAGTTACGGTAATGATGGCCATGCCCTTTCTTTTGTGAAAAATTTATGCCCATTGTGCCAGTGAGCATTTGAATAAAAAGAAGTATGACTTACAGCCAATCATAAAAGGTCTTGTGATGTTCAGGGAGAGACCGAGTCTTCTAAAAAATTAACACGAAAGATTTCCTTCGCTTTTGAGGATATATGTAACAAGCAGTGGAACAAAGACATATCTAAATTATCATAATAAACACATCTAAGCAAAGCCTCTCTAGATACACAGGCAGACCTTTCCAGGCTCTTTAGAGAGATGATTCATACAATTTTTGTTGATCACACTTTTACATAAGCAAGCAATATTTCAGATCATGAGAGAGAAAAACTTCTTTTGTCAAAAATGTTGCAATGTTGCAATCAGGAAAGTCTGCAATGGTCAAGCTGCCAAGCCTGGGACACTTGGCATGGAATGACCCAGAAAACGAAAAAAACAAAAACAATAAAACAATAACCATAGATGTATCTTAACCTTCATGTATGACACAGATTTGGAAGCCCACTCAAGCATGAATACACAGTGGCAGCTCTGTTCAATGATATGTATACCCATAGTTCATCCCTTCATTGTGAGAGACATCCGTCAGGTGCTATATATGCCATGCCAGCATGTCGGCCAGGTTGTCTCCGATAATTTTCTGCTCAGCTAGAGACACACGGTATGGGCGGCGTCACACGATTGATGTGTCGTCTGTCAGAATGAGATGCTCTGCAACGGTTGCTTGGCCTAAGGACGACGAATAGGCGTAAAAAGAATTAGCGTGTTTTTTTCAACAAATCAAGCAGCTGTTGCGTCTGCGCAGGAGTCAAGTCAGAGCTGTTTACTGCTGTCAGGGCGGTGGCCAAAGAAGGGTCCTCAGAAGAGACTGGTGTAAGTGGCAAGACGCATACAATATAAGCAAAAATTGGTTGATGAAGTCGTGCCAGTGGTTCAAAAGACATCGGTAGTTCCAAGGGAGACTTTTAACTTCACAAAAAGCTAAACGGTTCTCATCCATTGATCACACAAAAATATAAAGACATTTTACTTAAGTTACACATTATGATTATGCTTATTATTGTTATAAAATATTTTTGGGGGTCATAGTATTGCCCATCCAGTGATTTCACTGGGTCTAATTGGAACCCATTACCTCCTATTGAAAGATCCCATTGAACTCAATGGTTTTGTTTTGCCTGGGTGGGGTGCTATCAAGCACACAAGTACTTCAGAAACTTAATTTGCTGAAACCATATTGTCCTCCTTGCATCAGCATTCTGTCACACGCTATGTTCTTTCCCAACTGCTGGATGAAGCCAGCATACAAGTATTAAGATAACTGTATATCGTAATGCGTAATGCATGAGCTCTTTATTGTTGTATTTATTAAATACAACTGATAACTTGCTGTAATTGCAAAATGCTTAACATTGTAAATGGAGATATTCAGGTGCCACTGGATCTTTCGTGTTCTGTCTCGATCTTATAGTTATGTATTACTACCTTCTTTTTCAATAATGTACTTTGCTACTCCAGATGGACTCGACGAACGCATAGGCTTGTCCCCGGTGCCACCAAAGAACATGTTCTTTAGCTACCCTTTTCCGGCACTTTTGCACATGGCATGGTGCAGAGAGTAACTGGCATTGCAATCTGGAAGGCTGCGTCAAGACTTACAGACTGTATAGCACCTTCCGGAAGCATGTCAGGCAACACCACAACCATTTGTTCCTAACAAGTACCAGTGAGACCCCTGTGGAGCCAGTACACTTCAACAGTGCGCATGGTGCAATGGCGGACTCCTTCAGTGTGTCCAGTGATGAAGAGCCTTAACAGGGATGTAGCAGCAATACTGCGGTGCTTGACACCAGTGATCAATGTGCAATGCATTTGTCCTCTCTGCTGTTGAAGTGGCAAGAGGGAAGACAATTACCGGAAAGCACGACTAATGAAATTGCCAATGATTTGCTCCACTTCATTACAGAGTTCAAAGCGACATTTAATTCAGTGGAAATTACAAGGCTTGAGCATCTTGCAACGAAGTCTGGACGGGAGAACTATTGGAAAAGCGTATTTCCTTTTCTGTCTCCCAAAACCATGTATCTTTCAGATTCCCAAGATGAGTGCTTTGAATATGTTCCGATCCTAGAAACTATAAAAGCAGTTGCTGGGGTGCGCAAGCTTTTTGGAGAGTTCAAAGAATCATGTTCAACCCTCTTGCAAGACATATCTGATGGCAGCTATTTCAAAGAGCACAGCATATTTAGAAATGCCAGCACCAAAAGATTATTGGCCATTCAGCTCTATTTTGATGACTTTGAAATCTGTAGCCCCCTAGGAAGCAAACGTGGAAAGCATAAACTTCTGGCTGGGTACTTAACAATCTTAAATCTTCCACCATAATCGCAGTCAAAGCTAAATGATAAATACCTTGTAATGCTTGCAAGGACATTCCTTGTGACCAAATTCACTCTTCATAAAATTCTTGAGCCACTTCTTAAAGATCTGCAGCAACTAGAAGCAAATGGCATTGAGCTTAACGGAGAAATTGTGAAAGGCTCGCTTTTGTTTGTGAGCGGTGACAACCTATCAAGCCACCAACTTGGTGGTTTCCGTGAATGTTTCTCATCTGGCCCTGTCTGCCGGTACTGCATGGCAACCAGAAATGAAATTAATGACAAATGGCATGAAGATGACTTTGTTATTAGAACAAAGGAAATACATGCTCGTCATATTCAACTCATAAAGCAAGATCCAACTCTCTCTATACGTATGGTGTTACAGGTGAAAGCTGTCTAAGTGCTCTTCATTCTTTTGATGTGACTCAAGGCTTGCCACCAGACGTTATGCGTGACCTTTATGAAGGGGTCGTCCCATTTGTCATGAAGCATGTCATCCAGCACATTGTATCAAGTCAGCTTCTATCTCTAGACCAGCTGAATGAGCGGCTTGCCAAATTTCCTTTTCAAGGAGGGGACAAAAAGTCTAGACTGCCTCCCCTGTCACGTGCAGCAGTGTTTGGGAGAACAACCATCAAGGGGTCAGCTGCTGAAAAGCTCTGCTTTTTTTATTTTTCTCTCTGCTCGTCGGAGACAGTGTCCCACAAGGAAATCCTGCCTATCAAGTATACCTCAAACTCCGTGCTATAGTCGACATTGTTATTGCACCACAGTTCTCTCGTGGTTCGTTTGCCTATTTGAAGGTGCTTATTGAGGACTTCTACAGTGCATTTAAGGAAACTTTTGCAGATGTGAGCATTATCCCAAAGATGCACTATCTGATTCATTACCCCAGCCTTCTACTTTTGTACGGCCCTCTTTCTAAACTGTCCTGCATGCGTTTTGAAGCAAAGCACCAATTTTTAAGTCACTCACTAGGAAAGTACGCAACTTCAAGAACATTTCTTCAACACTGAGTCGTCGACATCAAATGCAACTTATGTATGCCTTGACACAACCTCAAGAATCACTGGCTGTCATAGGGAGCAAGAGACTAGAGCTAGACTCATTACCTGACCTCTTGAAAGACAGACTTCAAGAACTCTGCCCGACTACAGCAGACGTGCACTGTGTGGATTCTGTTACTATTTCTGGAAGGATGCTAAGTGTGGGTGCTGTCATACCTTTGCTTGTACCAGATGATGACCTTCCCGAGTTTGCTAAAGTGGCACTGATTGCAGTTTGTAACCTCAAGTTGTTTGTTTTTGCCACCATTCTTGACACAAAGTATTTTGATGAACATTTTCATGCCTTTGTTGTAGAGAGCACAGCTCATAATGTCATAATTGAAAATGTTCAGCACTGTGGGGATTTTTATGACCTGCTGTACATGTACAAACAGGGAGGCAATAACTATGTTAGCACTCGTTATGCTTTCCTCACAGATTCAGATGAGTAACATGCAGCAGAAAAGCTCTAAACTTCTACATTTCATGCTCATGTTTGGTTTTTCTGTAAGCATGTTCATTCATTCAAATAACTTTATTGAGTGCCCTGCGATTTGGTGGGGTGGGCCTGGACCCCGCCTAGGCACTGGCCAGGGGTTGTTGGCCCTTGTCGACTTCCTCGGTTTGTTGACCGGCCCAGAGTTGGTGCTGCAGGTCCGAGCTGAGCAACGCAGACTCCCAGCGCGCGCGCGGAGGTTGTCGCTGTTTAAGGCTGCACTACTGTTATTGTGTATTATACCCTTACATTCCCATAGGATATGCTCAAGGGTGGCTCTAGAGTCGCAATGTCTGCACTTGCCAACCGTGTATAAATCTGGGTGGTGCATGACAGCTCGACTTGGATAGGATCTGGTTTGTAACTGCCGCCATTCGACACTGTTTTCTGCCTAATTTTGGGTGAGGCGGCGGGAATGTGCGCCTCTGCAATCTGTGGTGTTGTGTAATTTCGTGAAATCTGGTCGTTCGATCTTCCCACTCCCACTCATCATTAGTTGGTGAGGTGGGGCTAACTGAGGCTTGGCCCGTAAGCTCTTGAGCCGTGCGGTGCGCCGCCTCATTGCAACCGTCTGGTAGTGTGTGAGCGGGTGTCAAGATGAGATGGACACTTTTGTCGGGGTTATTACCTGATTTTAGGAGTCGTAGTGCCTTTGGGAAGATTCGACCGTTGGCAAAGTTTCGTATCGCCGTCTGGGAATCACTGATGATTACGTCTGCTTGCGTTTGTGCTACGGCTAACGCGATAGCTATTTCCTCTGCGGTTTCTACGTGTGGCGTGTTCACTGTAGCACTCGTCGTGCATTTTCCCTCGCTATTTATCACCACTGCTGTGTAGGCGCGCTTGTGTCTGTATCTAGCTGCCTCTACAAATGCGGTGTCCTTGCTGTTACCGAATTTCTGTATATCGCGTGCTCTGCTTTCCCGCCTACCCTGATAGTGGGTGGGATGCATATTCTTGGGTATTGGAGGGACGGTTATCATGCCTCTGATGTGTCTGCGTATATCTACTTTGATGCCATGTTGGGTATGATACCCTATACCCAGGCAATTCAATATTTGCTTACCTGTTTTAGTTTTAGACAGGCATTCACACTGTGCTATGCGTTGTGCCTTGATTAGCTCATCCAGTGTATTGTGTAGACCTAGCTGCACTAGTCTATCGTTGCTGGTGGTGATGGAGAGTCCGATTGCTTGCTTGTAAATTTTTCTGATTAAGCAGTAAAATTTGTATCTTTCTGACGAGTACCATCATAGGTACGATTCCATGTATATTATTCTGCTTAGTAAGAACGCTCGGAATAGTCTAAGCAGATTGCCTTTATTCATTCCACTATGTTTGGTGGCTATTCATTTGAGTAGCCGCATGATTTGAAATGTCATATTGTCTAATTTACATATGGTCTCTCCATTGTAGCAGTTACTTTCAATGATGAGCCGCAATACTCTGATCTTGTCAACCTTGGGTATGGGTGTACCATCCGCCGTAGTTAGGTGAATTTCCGGATTCTTTCATTCCTCATAGTAGCGTTGTTTTCGACCACGTCGCGATGGTATATAAATGAGGAGCTCAGATGTTTCTGCCGAACAAGTCAGGTTCCTGCTAGGTATTGTTCAACTGCTTCTATTACACGTTGTAATGTGTTTTCAACCTGTCCAGCGTAGATGGTATGATTGAGGCCATCGATTTCCTGTAGTTTTGATGGTAATCCGATCAGAGCCAGATTAAACAGCATTGTTGATATTACTGAACTGTGGGGCATACCTGCACTTCCGATTTGTAGTTCTTCGGAGTTAAGGTTTCTATCTTAATGTGTGCTTTTCTGTTAGGTAGGAAGTCTCGTATGTAAGTGCATACTCTCTGGTCTAGGCCTAGCTCATTTATTCTGTTTAATATTGTTCTGTGGGTAACACTGTCAAAAGCTTTCTCTAGGTCCAGTCCTAGGATAGCTTTGGTTTTCCGACTTGTGCTATCTATAAGTTAATGCTTAAGTTGGAGCAGTGCATCCTGTGTAGACAAATTTCTTTGGAAGCCCAGCATTGTAGGGGGGAGAACGTCGTTGTCCTCGAGATAGTTGGTCATGTCTCGTTAGGACAACGTGCTCCATGAGTTTGCCCACACAGGACGTGAGTGAAATCGGTCTTGCGTTCTCCAACTGTAACCACTTGCCTGGTTTATGTATTAGAAAAATCTGGGCCGTTTTCCATTGTTGTGGTATTGTACCGGATTGCCAGCATTCGTTTATATACCTGGTAATTTGTTTTAGAGAAGCATCATCGAGATTTCGAATCGTCTTGTTTGTTATTCCGTCTAGTCCCAGCGCGGATGTAGTATTAAGCTTTTGTAGAGCTGCTCTCAATTCCGCTTCGCTAATCTGTTCGTCTAATTGTCTGTTTTTGGTGCCTGTGTAATCGGGGTGAGGTGTTGGCTTAGCCCGAGATAAATACCTTGTGGCTATCTCATCGATAAAAGCTTTTTCAGTTTTGTCATATGCATGACAGATTTTATTTATGTTTTGTCTGTACGTGGCTTTACTTTCCTCAGGATTCAAAAGGTGCCTGAGGAAGGTCCGGATTCTGGATAATCCTAACTGATTATCCATATTGGTGCATGTTCCTTTGCATTGTTGATTACAGAGCTGTTGTGCGTATGCTTCTGTATCTCTGTTAAGCCGAGCTAGCCTGCGTCGGCACGTCCTGTTGTGTTATTATCTGAGCATGTTATTCAGTTTCTTAGAATGTTATTGCATTTTAATTTTGAGACTATAATTTAGTTAACTGTCATTTGTGAAAGATGTGTCATCACTACAGACCGGATGTTTAGGCACCTTAAGCAGGCAATTAACAGGTGGAAAATTAAATTTACGTGTGTTTGATTAGTGATTACAATTTCTGTCATGGTGTAACGGAATGATAGCACAGATGCTGTGTTACACTGCTAGGTGCCAATGCTTAGTGTCATCCCGCTCTGGATATACAATTAGAACATAATACCTCTTACTATCGCATTACTGCCTGTATTTATGTTAGGTTCTTTTTCTTGTTTTGATGTAGGCAATATTTTTTGTTTTTTTCCTTGCAGGCATCATTCTTATATGCGCTACAGATCACATGTAAAAACAGCAGAATAAACGGTGTATTAGATGTGGCTGTCACCTTGCCATGAGGATGCATTGCTTGCTGTCATTTTTTCCATTTTCGGGTCTAAGGCTATTTGTGCATATCGTGTTTCTATGTCAGAGAGGGATCTTGAGGCACAGGCAGCTGGAAGCCTATGACCTCGTGTAAGAGGACTGCCCCAAGACTGTACGATGATGCATCTGCAAACACAGTGAGATGACTGCGAGGGTAGTAGTTGGTGAGCACTGGTGTCGTCGTCAATGTTTTTTTTTATGGCATTGAAGCTCTCTTCTAGTGGCGTATCCCAGCACCATTAAGCATCAATGTGAAGTAGGTCATGTAATGTTTTTGTGAGCTGCGAGAGCCTTGGGAGAAATTTGGTCAGGTGATTAGCCAATCCCAATAAGGACCTCATTTCTGTTACATCTGTTGGCTCTGCTAGATGACAGACTGCGTTGACCTTTTCAGCGTCAGCACTGATACCATTTGCTGATACAAAATGCCTGAGGAATCTCACTGACTGCTGGTGTAGTACACACTTTGCTGCATTTAAGGTGATGCTAAGAAGTACTCTGTGGAGTCGTGCGTCATGTTCTTCCTTCGTGCAGCCAAACACTATTATGTCGTCTTGCCGGCATGCTTGCCTGTGCAGGCCTTCTAGCGCTCTTAGCATTTCCCTCTGGAAAAATTCAGGTGCTTTGGAAAACTGCCAAATGGCGTCAGGAAAGTGGTGTACCTCTGGGACTCGGGCGCCAGTGGAGCTTGCCAATAACCGGAACTTGTGTCGAGCTTGCTAAACATGTAGCTACGGAGAGTTAGGCCAAGCATTTGTCGATGGTGGGCATTGAGACTCGTTCAAGCAAAATGTTCTTCAACCCCTGAAAGTCAATGCAGATTCGAAGCTTGCCTCCTATCGTTTTCGCGACTGTCATAGCTGAAAAACCACTTTGTGGCCTCTTCAACCTTTCTGACAGGGGCGTAGCCAGAAATTTTATTCGGGGGGGGGGGGGTTCACCGGCCCGACCGGGGGGGGGGGGGGGGCGAGCGTCTGCTTTCCTCTACGTGACGTGATCGATAATAACTATCGGTAGTTTAAGCAGACTCTATGCAGGTATATCAAAGACATGGGACCAGTTACCTAATTAAATCTCAGTAACGTAAAAATTACTGGCGGCAACTCCACTGTGCTGGAAACAATACGCACTAGGTTTGCTTCGCGTAACGCCGTTCCTCCTTTTTTAAAAAATCGTGCTGCGTGATAGCTGGGACACCCTGTATGTCATTGACTTTCTCGCCCGCAGCAACCCTTTTAATTACTGGTTCCGTAATACCCCCCCCCCCTGCTCGCGTGTGCTTGTGGGGAAATTAAGTAAAAAGCAAAGCAAGCTCAGTAAAATACAGTAAGTACGGCAAGTACAGTGGGTGTTTGGAGCAACGGTCTCTCATCGCGCCACTGAATGGACGAATCTTCCAAAACGCATCATTGAGACGACCCGCCCGTTCGGAGAAGACATCATTAATTGTTAATCTCCGTTAAGAGTAGATAGCGTCGTCCTCGTCGGGGCGAAGTGCGTTTCACAAGTCAAGGACGGCTAAACACGTGAAAATGCACGTGTGACCAGGTTATACCTATTCCCATAGCAATAGCTTGTTCGCTGCGTCTTTGCGCTAGAAAACGCACACGCGCAAAAACGCGTAAGGCTTTTTTTTTTCGAAGCTTTCGCCGCCCTCCTCCCTCATACGAGAGGGTTGCATTTCCTGCGACAAGTGCATGGGCCGCTGTGTCTTCCGCTGTGTGCGAGCGTGCAGCCATCATTTGCCTTTACGTCAACAGATTCGGAATTGTACAGAATATTTCACCGCACAGCATAGGTTATGTGTACGCATGTGTACGCATTTAAGTAGTGCGTGCAACTCATTTCTCTTCACTTACACCGGTGCAAACAGGAAGCGGCCTTGTACCTCACCGAATCTCGACTGATTGGTGTACTAGTGATGCATGAATGAACTCCGGTCTTTTTCAGTGCATAGTGCACATAAACAATTTCTCAGGACGCGTGAACTCCGACGAGAACTGTCAGTGCCTGTAACAAGAGTTTACTTACGCTGTAACAGCAGTAATCCATGCTTTTCGGCTGTCTGTTCCATGCATTCTGTTGTGAGTCGGTGGAATTTCACTGCTGGCATCAACCCCTTCGTGTGTACGCGGTTTCGGATTCCACAACACAACAGCAACTATATACCAGCCTTCCGTAATTGCTGGTTTGGGATTCAACAACACAACAGTAACTACCAGCCTTCCGTAGCGGCGCAATCGCAAACAAGAGACGTTTCGCGCGCAGACTAAACGTTCACACTTGGCAAGCGGCTAGCGGGCGGAAGGGCCAAAGCGGCCGGAAAATTTTTTCCGCGCCTGTCAAAGTTGTTCACATTTGTTTTGCTACCGCCGCGGCCGCCGCTGCCGTTTTCGTCCAGATCCATCTCGTCCGCGTACGTTTGTTGGCGTGGTGGCGCTCATTATCGCATTATTTCGAGCGGTATGTTCATTCTTTGACCCAGGTACCGTCATCAAAAGTGATCATTTTACGCAACTTCGCGTGTCATCTGCGACCTTCGGTAAATTCCTCGTTGGCGTTCCGTGATTCTCCTCACACGGGCGCGGTACCGCTGAGTCACAGGTTGGTGCCTAGGCATGATTATATTTCTTTATTAGCTTTTATTTACAAGCTGTAATACCATTTCATCATTTCGTATTAGGGAGTTTTAGAATAGGGGCCCCAAACGTTTTGGAGCCCCAAAGAAATAGCGTCGACACCACTGCGCATGCGCGAGACGCTAACTGCGTTTGGGTTTTGCGTTGGGCACGCTACTTCACCGATTTAGCGGGAGCCCCAAAAGCAGCCCCAAAAGCTTTGCGTCAACAAACATGGCGGCACCCATCGAAGCGACGGCTCTCCGAGTACCAAACTCGGCTTGATTCTTGGTAACGCGTGAAGTTCGTAAGCTAGGAGAAGTGACTGCGGTTATCGTTTTCTCTCAACTAACGTGTGTAATGAAGATTGATTCATTAGACGCCGCTAATTCCGAATTCGATTGTCGATTTCATCGATCGCTCATAGGCCTAACGTGGATTAGCTTGGCTGGTTAAGGCAGAGTCAAGTTGGTTACTCAAAATTAGGCGCTACAAATCGCTTGCTGCTAATAGAATAACCTCTCAATTGTAATTAAACGCAAAACCACGAAATTCAAAATTACTCTTCCTATCATAAAATGGTATAGTTTATTTTAATATTTATAATAGTTTTTCTTTGACACCGTAGTGGCGCTGCAAGCGCAAGACGCTATTCGCAAACGCAAAGCCCTATTCTAAAACTCTTCACTCTTGCATGCCCCAACGCTAACACCCGCAAAGCTCTTTGGGGCCCCAAAGTTTTGGGGCCCCTATTCTAAAACTCTCTATTGTCGGTGCCTCCAGGACACCAAAGCGGCAACGGGAACACCAAAGCTAAAACCCGTGCCGGCCGTTGTGTTGGGGTTCGTCAAAGCCTGTGCGTCCTACGTGAGACCTACGCTCCCAATCTATCGTCGCGACGAGAAAAGCATCCCGCGACTTCCGCAACATACCATGCACGTGCGAGGAGAATTATGGAGCGCGAACGAGGAGTATGTGAACGAGGAGTAGTTCTGCCATGGAAGTGGAAGAAGAAATGGCTTTTATACTTCTACCTACTTGTTTTCTAGAAATGGACAATGAATAAACGGAAGACGCGGACACCTCGGAAACGGCGGTGGTGGGTTCGCCTGGCTTTGCAAAAGCGCGAGAAGTTGAGTCACGCCAAGGCTTCGTTGCCGCACCTCCGGTCGCGCGACGTTGAATACTATCGCGAGTGTTGCTGGCAGTACGTTTTAGTACCACTCTTGTCGTATGGCAAAGGGTGGTTCTTGATCGCGTCGATCAGCATTGCAGCCCACACTTTTGGTGCCATGTTTACATGCTAGTGTAGCTTCCGAGCTAGCAGAACGACTTTCCGCCACGCTTCCGCTTCGCCATAGCGAAGAAATCGGTCTATGAGACCGATTTGGCTCGCCGCCTGTCTTTCTGCCTGTTCTGCCGCCTAGGCGGGCGGATTTTGCAAGATTTTGCCGCTTCCGACAGCTTCGAGACCAAGTGTCAACGTAGCCTGCGCGAGCGCCGCCTCACCGGCACCTGAAGGGAAGCGGCGGAAATGTATACCGGAAATTTCGACCACCTGGGGTCTTTAACGTGCACCTAAATCTAAGTAAAGCGGCCTCGAGCATTTTCGCCTTCATCTAAAATGCGGCTTCCGCATTTGTTGCTAGATTTGTTGCGCATTTGTTGCTTCAGAATGTGGCCGCCACATTCTCGCCCAAAACCTCACAGAGTGTGAAAGCCTTGAGAAACACCGTGTCACTTTTTTCCATATGCAGACATGATTCGCTGTAAATTACCAACCCGAACGGAAGCGCCCAGGAATGAAATTGTGATAGTAGCACCGGTTTCTTGAATTATGTCAGCGCGAAGCGACGAGAACAAAGGGTGGGTAAGTGGGCCTGGGAGGGGCGGGGGTTACGGAAAAAATTTCGGGGGGGGGGGGGTTTGAACCCCCGAACCCCCCCCCCCCCCCTGGCTACGCCCCTGCTTTCTGATAACACCCAGGCACTCTATTCTCTCTAACTCACGTTTGGCATAGGGCAACATGGGCAGAGGTACTCGCCTCGGGTACGTAATAGCACATGGCTTGACATCCAGGAGTAGCATTATTTTGTATTTTGTCTTGACTAGGCCCAGGCATGAAGTCAGGTATAGAATGTTGTATACGTATCAGGTATAAAATGTGGCATAGAATGTTGGCTGGGTCGCTGACCTAGCAGGTTGACTCTGTTACCTCTAGAACGCTTGGTAGGACATCTAAAGTACTTGATTGCGAGACATCCAAGAAGTGCGCGATTCTGTTGGTTGATCACATAAATTTAGTTTTGACAACCGGCCACTCCAGCACAGGCTCGAAATGAACACTCCAATCGTTATTATTGTGGTGCTGCCAAGTCCAAGCAGCTGTTTTTTTGCTTGCTTCAACTTGCCCATAACTTCATTGTAGAGGCTTGTTGGTATAGCGGTTACATTCGCGCCAGTGTCGACCTCGAACTTCATGGGCAAGCCGTTGACTGTCGCACCTAATTGTTACGCTTTTTGCAAGCGTATAAGCACACTGCGGCGAAGTGCACGGCCCTTTTTGCCACAAGCACTGCATATTTTGCCGTTCGCTGGCCACACAATGTGTGATGGTGGGTGCCTCGTTGAGCCACACCACTTGCACGGCGACGCAGTCTGCTCGCGCTGGGTTTTCTGAGCCTACTGATTTGACTTTCCTTTGCTCTTGGAGTTGCGAGCAGGGGTTGTGACGGCGGCTTCTCCACGTTAAGTTGCAGCTTCTCGCTTAACTGCGTGTCTATGAGACCGACCACGAGCCTATCACGGATCAGTCAGTTCCTCTGATCGCTGTACTCGCAGGTTTCAGCTCGTCTGAATAGTTTAGTGACGAATGTATCGACTGTCTCGTTCGCTTCGTGCTCTCGTGTACGTTTCGCACGCTCGTGTATGACGTTCATCCGCGGCACAAAAAGTTTCGCGAATGCTCGGGTTACTAGCTGTGTCGTAGCCGAGTTTCTCGGCGTCGCAGAGCTAGGACGTCTTCGGCTTCACGACCCATGACATAGACGAGGGTGTTTACCTGCGTCTCGTGAGATTCCTTCTTTAGTCCTGAGATCGCGCTTCCATCTCGTGAACCACCGTTTCCACTCCTCGGATCGCCGAAAGTCGTTTTTTCGGCAGTTCAACTACGAACGGGTTGAGCGGAGCAGTAAATTCTTCGTTGGCGTAACCTTCTCCTCGCACGGGCGCGGTACGTCGGATGGACTTTCTCGCGCCTGCGGCGCTCGTGCTGCATGCCAGATTATACCTTTCTCGCGCCTTGCGGCACTCTACCTTCAAAATAACTTCACTTTGAGTTAATATGTTTTGAAAATTTGTCACGAAGAGCAGCATACGAAAAGCCAGGCACAAACGAAGATGGCCTGGTCTGTACTATGTCCCCGACTGCTCCCATGGGAAAATCAGTGATGTTAATTATTTTGAAGGTAGAGCGCCGCAAGGCGTGAGAAACGTATAATCTGGCATGACTGATACAGCGATACAGCACGAGCGCCGCAGGCGCGAGGAAGTCCATCCAACGTACCGCGCCCGTGCGAGGAGAAGGTTACGCCAACGAGGAATTTGCCTCGTTGGCGTTGGAATTTGCCATATGCTGACACTGTAGGCGAGGCCATGCGTAGCGAAGTTTGGCGTTCGGGGCACTGCGCCCCTGCACTGCGGGCGTTTTCAGACGTCTATTTCAATGCTGCGTTTCTCACGGCGTTGTCGAGCATCCCGCTGCTGCCACCATGTCTTGGTCGTCTGGCGAGCATGTGACGAGATTTACGAGACGCAAATGTTAACTGACAACTGGTAAATAAGTTACATAAGCAACACTCGCATGGCTACATGCCGGCTCGGATGGCGCGGGCCACGGTCTCCTAGAGGCACTTCATCGCGTCATTCCGCATCTTACCATATGATCTCACCATAGATAGATGGCTGAACCATTTCAATCGGGTGGCGGCTCACACCACCTAGCCGTGATTATAGTAATATATGTAACTGAGAAGTAGTATGTATGTAATTGTACATAGTGGAGGGTTAAATTTCACTCTTGTCTTGATTTTAGCCACCAAACATATAACCTCCATTTGGTTATTTCTGCCTTATCTGCACTGTCCCTAAACCCCAATACTTTGAAAAAATCCGCCCCGTTGCTTTGAACTGTAAGGCGAAGCCCTTTATAGAAAAGTATCTAGTGTTCAGCCGTTTCCTCCTCTTCCCCCGCTCCGCATAACGTGTTTATCCCTTGATACTTGGTTCGGTACGTCTTAGTCCGCAATACTCCCGTCCTGACTTCAAACAACAAAGATCTTCCCCTAGAATTATTGTAGATATTTTCTTTGGCAGTTTCCTGCTTGAAAGTTCTGTATGTTCCCAGGGCTGATTTCGTCTGCATCCCTGCTTTCCACAGATCCCTCACTGTTTCTTTAACCTTTTTCGTAACCACTGTTTGTTGGTTTGCATCCCTCCTGCAGTCGAAATATTTGATTAACACTTTTCTGGTTCACTTACTCCATTTTGTGTCAACGTTGCTCATGTACAGGTAGCAGAAAACTTTCCTAGCCCACCGCTTTTTCCCCATTTCTCTCAATCGCTCCTATCTTGCTGCTAGCTTCTCTGCTCTCAAATGGTGATCATACTATGTCACCCTGTACCCTCTATTTGGTGTATTTCCATGTGCTCCCAAAGCAAGCCTACCTACCCTAATTGCTGCCTAATTTCCAACCTTGCTCGAACCTCTGATCTTATGCACAGGACCGCATTGCCAAAAGTCCAGACTAGGAATCATCACCCCTTTTCAAATCCCTCTCGACCACTTCGTACTTATTATAATTCCACTGTGCCTTAATTTTCATCACAGCTGCATTCCTGTTACTTCAACTTCTATCTTTCGTGTTCCATTAGATACTCAGCTCCATTGTTTATCCACACGCCACGATATTTGTACTTACCCACTACCTCCAGTGTAACCTAGCTCCTGTATCCTATGCTTGCCACCTTTATTTTAATTAAAAATCATGATTGCTGATTTTTCATTACTCAACTTTAAACCTCACCTATCTCCTTCTTTACTGTAGATGTCCACCAATCCCTGCAAATCTTCCTTGTTGTCAGCCATTAGTATACTTCATCCGCATACATCAGTCCTGGTAATGACTTTTCAATCCATTCTCCCTGCTTGGCAAAAGAAAGGTTGAAGCCAAGTCCGCTGCTCTCTAATTTAGCCTCTAATCCTTGTAGGTACAGCGTGAACAACAAAGGTGACAGCCCCTGTCTAAGCCCCCATTGTATCTTTATATGCTCAAATACCCTTTTTCCCATTTTATAAGCACCTTGTTACTTTTATAGATATCTTTTAAAAGTTTAATTACTCCATGTTCCACATCTAGTGTGCCCAGTATGTATCGACAAGTCCTCTTGAATTACACTGTCGTAGGCTCCCTTGATATCCAAAAATGCAAGCCATAGGGGCCTGTGTTCCTTTTCTGCTATTTCGATGTACTGTGTAAATGTGAACCGATTGTCCTCTAACCTCCTTTGTTTCCGGAACCAATTTTGTAGTTCACTCAGCACCCCTCACCCTCCAGCCATGCCTATGGACACGTGTGCGTAGTGCCATGTCATTTAGTCCCGCACACAACACTCCCTTGAGGACAAACATACAGTAAAAATGCAACATTTTATGTAAATTTATGACTAAGTGCATTCTCCATTGTTAGTCTTCCCAGGTACTGAAGAAAACTGGAATGCTTGGCTTAAAAAAAACTAGCATACGAATTAGGGCCTACATAGGCAACTTAATATAGCTGTTCTGTTTACAATACCGTTTAGATGCGTGCATGGCATTATATATGGCCATGAGAACTACAAATAGGAGTCAGATTAATTCATTTACTTTAGGTGATCTGTGTAACCCATATTAGTCATTTTTGGTTGAATTCCAGATTTATTGACAATTATTCCTAATGGGACTAATTTTTACCTATTTTGTGGCCCATTCCATTTTCCAATAAGAATTTGTTCCCATGTAATTGAGCCGTTGTGTATTGCTTAAACAAAAGGATTCAAAATAATAATTTCTAGCTGCAATACAACACGAGCAAACTCCCCCATATACTATAATACTAACTTCTAACAATTCAACTGCATACATTCCGCTGTCATCTCCCAATAGGGGCCAGCATTCGAGAGTGGCCAGCAACGTAGTAACTGCTCTCCAAGCCGATGATAAATATGCTGCTAAATGTTTCATCTGAAAAACAAAAACAATTATTGTCACGAGACTGCACGCAATGGGACAAAGACGACATTGACTATTGGGGTGAAGAAGATGACGATTGAAAAGATTGTGTTTCGGCCATCTTGGCAGTGCTACAGCTCACTGTGAATAGTTTGTAAATATATTTACAAACTATTGTCAATGAGCATTTTGTCAACCATGACTAGTAAGAGTAGTTCTCCTTGTTTTGCAACACCATCGTGTTGCAAAACAAGGAGAACTACTCTTACTAGTCATGGTTGACAAAATGCTCATTGAAAGAATTCAGTGATGTGTAGGGTTTTCATAAGGAAGGGCAGCAACTGTGTGTTTGCTTTCAGTTAGATCACACCAAACAACATGAAAAGAGTAGGCTGAACTCAAACAATGGAGGCTGCTTTAGAAAGCAACTTCACACAGCCCACCTTACCTCAGATGAGTTTGTACTTGACACTAGCAGTATATGATTAGTTTTAGTAAACAATGACCATGTTTCCAATTATAACATTTTTCATTGTTTCTAGATGCCTAAAAGACATATGTGCTGGCAAGCTTTTTGAGAATGTGCTTTCTGATTGTTCGGTAAGACTAAGAAAAAACTATACTTGAAAATTTTGAATGCTTTGGTTTTAGCCAAGCGAAATGAAAATTATATCAGAAGGTACTTTTTGGCAGAAAATTAAGAACATGGCTGTCATCACCATCACCACCAATGTTGATGATAGGATGATGATACGTATGTCCCTCAGGAACAGCCCTGAATCTGGCCTTTGCTTATATACTAGGTGGTGTGAGTTTAAGTTAAGGAAGCTTATATTCTCTGGATTTTGTTATTAGCCAATGTAGACTGAGCTTTTCAAGATTGGACCAACTCAGCTTTGTTAATACCGCTTTATTTTATCTTAGCCAATACATTGTAATGCAATCTCAGGATGATGTAATCAAATGAACTTGTCCTGGGGTTTTCCTAGATGAGGCAGGTGAGGTTACGTTAAGTTGAATTGGCTGGGCTTACGCAGTAAATATAAAGGCATAGCAAATCACTAAGAGCAAATCAATGCAGCCATAATAAACACATTCATATGGGCTTGAATGCATTTGTTGTCCAAAGTTACAACAGAAAGACATTTAAAACGAAGTGACTTTCGGCTCCTGTTGACTGCGTAATGAAGCAGACGTGCCTGATGTTCTCGGTTTTATCTCGAAGACGATGACGACCCGTTCTGTGTTTATCAGAGAGCTCGGGCTGTTCGCTCTGCTGCTAGCTGCTACTATAGACTGCACTGTTAAATATTTAATTAGGTCTCATTACATTTGGTGTAGTTTGCTGGGATCCCTCAAGTAACCCTGGAGTTCAGCACTCGTACGTTGCCCACCGCACCATGGCTGACGCAACCAACGCTCCGACTGAACCCATGGTTGCCGCTGTCACTTGCGCCGGCGTTCTCCGTCAGCGCGATCCGACCATCTTTAGTAGGACCGGAGAACATGATGTCGAAGACTGGCTGTCGTCCTATGAACGTGTAAGCACTCACAATAAGTGGGACGACCAATCCAAACTGACAAACATCATCTTCTACCTTGCTGACGTCGCCAACCTATGGTTTAAGAATCATGAACGCAATATCTTGAGCTGGTTCGCATTAAAGGCACATTTCACCAAGGTGTTTGGCCGCCCCGCTGTCCGCAAACTACACGCCAAACAGGGTCTACGCCCACGAGCACAGCAACCGGGCGAGACAGCAGCTAGCAGATGAGGAAACAGCCCGAGCTCTCTGATATACACAAAACGGGTACGGCGAAGTTTTAGCGCGGTGTCAATCGCAAGTGAAGCGAGTCACGCACGTGCGAAGTTGAACTTCAGGTAAGGTTTGCACGCTGCTAGATTCAGGCGCACAAACGCGAGGAAATGCTTTCTATAAATGAATTCACAGCAGCGATAAGCAGACATGTGTACGGAACTGCTCGAGCACACGACGGTACGCGCCGCGACGGCAGCTGTCTTTCAGCATGCCGCGGTGTACGAACTGCTCGAGCGCACAATCGTAAGCGCCGCGACGGCAGCGGTTTTTCGACATGCCGCGAAACGGCGGGTCTCCTGTAATCTTTGTGGACTGCATGCCGCTAGACAAGTAATTATGCCTGCGCTGTAGTAGCGGCCATCTGTCCCTTTAGCAATTGATAAATAACTGTTGCAATGCATATAAGCTCGCAGTAACGTACGTACGTGCAAATCGCGCTTTAGCGCGAGCTCGTGCACTGCTCGCTTGATGTAGCTTTTAATGAGAGCACTCGAAAATCGATGTGCTGTAATCAATACTACCTTGCTGTGCTGCCTCAACGTGCTGGCTTGAGGTCAAGGATGAGCACATTCAACTCTCTAACCTGTGCTGCTCGTAGTGGGGGTAGTGAATTGTCACCGAATCAGCCCGACCATTTGTGGTCATTTGCACACACCTGGTCGCACCACTTCGCACCAGTCCAATTGTTAATTGTCGCTGTGGCCGGGTCTCGAATCGTGAATCACCAGCCATGCCTGCTGCTATGTCGGTCTTCCATTTCGCTTACCCGGCGCGACGAACTGCAGTTATACAGCGCGCTCGACGCTCCACTTCGTGAGGCCTTGAAGGAAAACGGTAGAATCTGATGTTGGGATTCAGGCCTTCTTGTTCATGGCAGCCCACGACGCAGCAGTAACGACGGTGACGCTTTTTTGCGGCTTAGCTAGGTCTCTCCGGATCGGCGTCGCCGATGTCTTCTGCTTCCAGCATGACGGTACACGGAGAGTCCGTTTTCGTATAACTACAGGCTGTGGCCAGCTCGCATACACAAAACGGGTCATAGTCGTCTTCGAGCTAAAACCGAAAACACCAGACGCATCTGCTTCATTACAACTGTTTTAAACAAGTAGGACTGTGTGTGTCATGTCTGTAGACCTGTTTCAGTACAACATGTTCGATTTTGCTTAGGTTGATTGTGCACTGATTCACTGATTGACAGTCATCTTCAAGCACAGGAATGTGCATGGTCAAGTAGCTTTTGAGAGCCATACTCGAAAGTTTCAGTACTGAAACTCTTGTCCAGCAAAGAGTTTGATGAACCAAGCATGGTAAAAAGTGCCAATGTGACAGGGATATTACTGCTGCCACAGAAGTACTTCTGATGCTGCATCAACAAACCAGAAATAACTCTCGCTCCTTGGTGCAGTGCTGCTGCACAGCGAATCAAGAGGATGCAGAGTAACATTCAAAACACGCGCAACGAGGTGGCTTGAGTGACCAAGCTACATATTGCTCAACCAGCATTGATTTTCACCTGCATTGAATCGTACATGATTGCAGTGTTTTAAAGCCATAGGCTTAGTGGCTTAGCTTAGACTGTGGTTATAACAGGCAGCGTATGTCAGTGCTTCATGTCTATTTGGCAAGCTCACCTAAAAGCCTTTGTGTTAAGGTATCTGCTAAGAATGTGTTTGTCATAACTTGTCTTCCAGGAATTCGCTCTTGTAGGACAGCTTTGGGTGCCTGCTTTGTGCATTTGAGAATTTTCATTTGTATCCCAGTTGGCACACTAACTTGTGGAGGTATTTTGGCTCACATTGTGCTCAAATTACAGTCCTGAACATGCAGAAAGCTGCATGTTCGGTACTGTGATGTGAGCACAATGTAAACGAACAATCACTGTAGTAGGGCACACCAACAAGTTTTTCTAGCTCTCGGAGTTACCTCATGTGCCTTGCTTCATGTACTGCCTGCCACCTTTGTATGATTTCAAGTGTCAGTGCTACCCACGACCAGAGCCAATGCATTATTACTTCCTCTCACATAGTGAAGCTGTGCAACAAGTCAAAGAGAAAATGAGCTTCATGCTTTTTAACAAGAAGTCATTATTTGTTCGAAGCAAGAACTGGAAGCTGAGCGACTTGGAACTGATACACGCTGTGGGCTGTTATGATAAACACACGAACGAGAAATGAAAGCATGAATGACACAGGCATAATCCATGCCTTGATTTCTCTTCCTTGTGTTTATCATGCGACCCACATTATATATGTTAGAAGCAAGATCAAGTCCGGGGTTGTCTTGCTGAGCTTCATGTACTGTCCTGGTGCTCCATGTATTGTTTGATGAGAATTAAGACAAATATATTTCTTGGGAGATAAAGTGCATGCACCGAGGTAACTGTCATCTTGTGATTGAGAACTCTTTCTTTCCTCACTCCCAGGCTAAGTGGGTGCTTTCGTACACTTTTCTCAGTTACTGGCTAATTGCTAGTACAGTTTGGTTTCTATATGATAATGGGATGCGCTGCTTCCTAGGTTCCAAAGAAAAAATGGCATCTATTGCGTCATGTGTGGTCCATAAAGCTCTAAATAAATTATGCTGCCAATAAATACTGTCACATATTTGTTGTGTGTTTGTTCACTTGTGTACTTTTTTGCAATGAGGGATAAGGCAGATGTGAAGAAGGCCTGTCATGGCAAACATTACTTTATTGTAGACTATTGCTACTGGTGTTGCTGTTGTCTTCTGAGGTGAAGATGATGAGTGCTATTTTGTACTATATTAGTTCAACGTACTTGATTAGGGGACACCAGTTGACTTAACTGACCTTGCTGAGACTAGCGTGAGTAACATTAGCTAGAGCTAGGGGCTCTGGAAGTGTATTTGGAACGTAGGGGCAAGAGCCAGACTCGTTTGTCCTACACAAACTTATCTTTTTTTCTTTTTCTGAACCGAGTTAAGGCTTAATAATTTCTACATTAGAAGGAGCCAGTTTCTCCCTGCAGTGAGCATCGCACAGAGTCCATTGCAAGTAATGTGTTTGGTAAAAGACATAATTTTTGGTTTGGGCGAGCTGTTCGAGGTCACAAACATGACAAAGGAATTTTGTCTATCGAAACTGCCTATTAGCTGCCGGGTATATATTTATAACTCGGCAGCCACATCTGAACTTTCATAATCACTCCACTGCAGACGCGTCCATCGCCCTGCAGTATAGAATTCCTGGGCATGCTTCGCAACATACAGAGCACCTAGCATGCAGCTTAATATGAAGTTTTACAATATGCATAACCAAAGTGGTTTGGGTTATCAAAGAGACCGTTGCATATGGAAAGTGTCATGCCCAGCTTGTGTTGTTTTGTACAGCTTTGTGGTTCTTTTATATATATTTCTGGTATTCTTTTGTAAGCCCAGCGGTTTGTGTCCCTCTCCTTGCGCACTCAAACCTTAAAACTCCGTATTGCCAAGGGCATGGATTTCGAGGTATTTGGCACAACTGGCAGGATTCAAGGAAATTCTGCTGTTGCTGAGCCACAGTTACACTTGGAGTTCCACAGGAGCAGTTCTGAGTTGAGAATGAGCTGTTTGAATTACATGCAGGCATTTTAAAAGATTCAACTGTAGCCACTAGTGACGTCAAATCAACTTTTGTATGCCTGATATCATGGTAAAAGTAACATGTAAAACGCATGAATAATACACAGTCTTTGCCACTGCAGAGGATAGATAGCAGCCAACAGCAATCAACGGCGCTTCCTTGATCAGTAGATGTGGGTGTTACCGCGTACCCTGCGTTTACACTGGGAAGTCAAAGTGGTCATTTCAGAGCAGCACGGTTTCAGTCGTGAGCTCGTGCCGTTGTGGCTACAACTAAAATAAGTGATGGTTGCTTTTATTTATTATGACGTTTGGCCACTGTTTTGCTTGGTAGAATGTGTTTGTGTCTGAGAATACGTTTTTATTGAGGGAAATGTTCTGTCAACAAACATTGATGCTAATCAATTTCTATAGCTCCTCAGCTGCATGTATAGAGTTGCATTTGTTTGGTGAGGAGAAACTATATAATGTGTACAGTGACCGTGAAGCAGTGCTGCAAACATTGTATGTATGGCTGTTTACATAATGGATACAGCCTTGTGAAATCTGCTGTGGCAGGAATAAAAAAAATGAGGACAAGTTTGCTAATGAAGACCGACGATTTGAACCCCTGTCGGAGCATAAGAATGAGCGTTCCAAGATGCTTTTTCTGTTCTTTATTATACCGCGGTCACGCGGCCACTTTCGATCGCGATCGAGCCCGATCCCGTTCGAAATTCTCGACTGTGACTGGCTTCCTCTCACGGCTTGCGCAAGGAACGCATACGCGACCGAGAAATTCGATCCTGATCGGTTTTGATCGCCACGGAGAGCGTGCAGTGTGACATCTGTATTACACTACTCGAAATACGAACTAGCGCTCGACATGATCACATCTATGTTGCTAGCGCGTGAGGCTTTCCATTGACTGTCGCTACAACTAACCAACGTATTCTTTCTTTTGTGCTACAGTGGGCTGTGACGATTTCGTTTATAGCTTGGAAGTGGACAAGAGACATCCATTCTCTCGCTCGTAGAAGCATGAAAAGGTGGGCTTGTGCTTGGCAATTAACTCAGACCGACACGTTTGCTTCCGGCCGGCGCAGCAGACGCGACAACTCGCCGTTTGTAAGCTGCCGGCCCATGGCGGTATTCCTCGCGAACGGCAAGATATTTCCCTGCCGTAGAGAGGATGGGTCCAGGTACGATTTTTGAGGCGATTTGTTGTCGCTGAATGCTAGCATGGTCGCGCTGGTTCGCCGTGCAGAGCGGAATCGGAACATTATTTTTTGGTGAATTTGCACTGACGCAATGCAGTCGTTTGGCTCGTCGGTCGTGCAACGGGCGGCGCGCCGGCATAAAGCCGCGTCCACTTGAGACACGCGACGTACGTACGTACATACGTTCCAAGTTTCCAACGTTATGCGGTTCCGTTGGCATCCGGATGCACCCCCACGGCATCGACCTTTTCCATTTTTGCCGTGGCCGTGCCTGTCGCCGAGCATAGGCTTAACTGGATGGGGCGGAGCTTCCAATGATCGAGACCTTGCGGAGTACAGTGGTAGTATTTAATCACGTGATCATGAGGTTGGTTCCAGATCACGTGGTTTTAAACTCTCAATAGATGGTTTTTAGTCACGTGATCTAAAACTCTCTA
Source organism: Dermacentor silvarum (assembly GCF_013339745.2). NCBI lineage: Eukaryota > Metazoa > Arthropoda > Arachnida > Ixodida > Ixodidae > Dermacentor > Dermacentor silvarum. Next base: position 73,629,641 of record NC_051163.1, read on the forward strand.
CGTCGTGAAGCTGGCTCATGACATCCTTTTGCTACGTTTCTCAGAGATGGTAGTAAAACGATGTAATGTAACGCATTTTACTGCCGCACGTCAGAGTAATTTTGTGGTGCAAGGTAGTCTTCAAAGCTCATGAGCCGCAAAAACCCCAATCTCGGCTAACTTTTGCTAACAGTGTAGGTGCTAACTTACACCCTTAGGGTGTCGTCTCTGTGCCAAGCCTATTTACACCCTTTTGCGTGTAAAAACCTTTACTCTGTATGAACCGAGCTTCGATGCAGGAAGCACCAACTTACTCATCAAGACAACTGATTACGTTCATCCTCCGTTAGGAAGCAGTAATAGTCTAAAGGCTGAAGCCCAGAACCGTAGGACGTACAATGCCCGGCGAGTTCAAGCTGCCAACTACAACGCCGGAGATGTGGTCGTCGTGCGGCGCCTGCCCGTGCGCACTGGACAGCCCATGAAGACGCAGCCTAAATACAGAGTCCCTTACAGTCACAGAGGTGCTGCCCCCCGACACATACCGGATCTCAAACCTACGAATATCGAAGGGATCGACGAAGACACCGGACATCGAGGGCGGAAGCGATTTATACTTGTGACACTCTCGTGGGACGAGACGGCGCAGAATGGTCGAGTGTAAACAACGAGTGCCGTCAACACCAGGCCCCAGTGTCAAAAAACAAAAGAACACGGTGATTGAACGTCATTGCGGAGATAGTCCCACAAGAGGTGGTCTGCATGCCTGCAGCCTCGCCGCCACGCCCAGGCTGAACTCTTCGCTGACCGCAGGCATCTCTTTCCTCATCAGAACTGAGAGCTCGGCGAGTTGGTGTGGTTCCATCTTAAAAATACATAGCGCGAAAAGAACGTAGACGAGCTAAACAACGACAAGCACGAGCGTTTTCGTCCTCCAGCCCCGTGTAGTACGGCCATGTGTGCCGTTAAGAGTAAAACTGCTTTTCCAAGAGTAAGGTTGTCTTCCTGCTTGTTCCCCCGAGTTCTCGAGGTGCCACTTAGCGTGGGAGCCGCTTGGGGCGAGCGTGCGCGTCTGTGTTCCTTCGCGTCGCATGTTTTTTTGCTCAACAGTGGCATATTCGCGCCGCTGTTGATTAGACCGAGTTTTTTTTTTTTGATTAGACCGAGAATTTCCCATTACATAGGCACGAATATATTGTAATCTTGCGGATTTGGGAAAGATGATTGTGTGACATACGTACATGGGACGAATTTTGGATGGGACCTGATACAAAACACTTTTTTTACTTCAATACTTCGGGACAACAAGGCAGCTAATTTCGAAGGTAATAATAACGAGTTATTTACTTTCAACGACTGATTTATTTAATTTTACGATCATTCTATTTAGCTCAACTGAGACTGTCTGCTGCAAAAGCAGACGAAGTCATTTGCGAAGTGCGTTCCTACTTATATTGTTACATCAAATCGGCAAGCACCATGGGACAGCACCGACATTAAGCATTTAACTAACCATAAAAAACGGCGTTATATTTCAGCTAGAATTGCGCCATCTGATGCTCGTTTTGCGGCGTAAAAAATTGTACATGACCTTATGTAACAGGTTTTAAATTCTTTAAGATGTACTTTCTCCAATTCTCGAAGTTGAACACCACTTGTGTTGATGAGAATACTTGTATGAAACTTTCGGCCCAGAAGTAATTCCTTGCCACGAGAGTATACGTATCTCTAGGTACGATTTTTATAACCAACTCGCAGAAAGCTGTATTTTTTTTCGAGTAGCCATTCCAGTATTGAGGGCGAGGACTTACGGAGTCACCATCTGTCGCAAGTGCCTCACTTGCATAGTATGCGGGGTAACGCGGCGCGCTCCTCGTATACAGCTTTCGCTTTCGGTGCTGAATAAGAACGCCATGCGGGAGCCCTCTTGGCCAATTTTGTAAGTACTCCTACTGTCAAAATAGTTTCTTACTGTCAAAATAATAATCCTGGGCAAACAGAAATCGCAGAATAGTTTACAGGCGCTATCTATTAACCGAATACGTACAGTGAACGCCCATTTCCCGCGGTCGACGCGATGGAGTCCTCAGAACCGGCTTCTTGAGTGAAAGGTAGGCAATCGCTGAGAGCACACCATGCGAAATATGTATTTATAGTGTGCTGTCTGTATAACTAAATGGAGATTAACAGAATGAAGCCTCAATGCAGCGATTGCGCGGTTCGCAGCGACCGACGGCGCGTCTACATGCGCACGATGTTTCGCGTTCGCTGCCGGCGCGTTTTCTTACCGTGCCATGAGCTTTAGGCCACAGCATATGAACATTCAACAGTACACAAGCAACCATTGTTGCGTGGGCGTTTTCAGAGTAAGCACTTTGCATAATATGTAATTTGCTTGCATTAGCTAGAGGAATCCAACAGCAAATAAAATGCCTAATAATTATAACAATATAATGACACCAAGCATGATGACAATCTTTATTTCTTCAGCATTTTACTCAATGTAATTTAAGAGTCAATGAATAAATACAAGAGAGTGACGGAGTGTTTTTGTTTATCAGGAAAATTCGACCTCACGCCAGCTCCTGAATTGCTGTGACAATGTGAACACAGCACTGAAGGTGCACGTTGGACTGATGGGGCTGGACGCGTGACGGGGGGGGGGTCGGTAACTCCCCCTCAGGGGGGAGGGTTACAACCCCCCTCGTTGGTGCTACAATCCAAGCTACACGCAGCTTCTTGGTCTGCGGGTACTTGTGAAGGCTGATACTGGGCTCCGTTGCGTACGCGTCCGGCACTGTAGTACTGACCAATAGGTTACCAAGTCCGACGCCTTTAAAGGCAACCACTATCTAGTATAATGCTTTCAAGTGTTGTCATGCAGACACACGAAGCGGGAAAACATCCCCACTTAATCAGAACCGTAGCGCAGGTGGGATTAAACTTTCGTTTTCAGCTCGCTTCGGCGCTTCGGAAGCAGACGGCGCGGCCGCTATGTCCACGTGATTCGTCATACCACATCACGCCGACGGTGGCGCCAGCTTTTCCAGTGGTGGAGCTCCCCCCAATATTGTGTACAATCCGCGTCATCGGTTTACCTACACAGCGTGCCAAAAGAGGTTGGCCGATAATGTGAAAAGAAATACATAGCCGCACAGATATGGCGATGTATCTGTGTGTGTGTGAGTGGATATATTTTTACTGTGCGCGCTCTAGAAAATCGGGTGCTAGCTGAGCGCTTGTGTTGTGTGTCACTTTCTTCGTCCCTTGTATTTACTGCGCTTTAGGATCTTTACGAATACATTCATGTGCCATGCCCTAGACGTTCTCTAGGAGACACTGGTCCGCTGTTAAAAAGTATACATTTGCTAAACTTTGCCACTGCCGCAAGCAGCAGCGGATGCATGACGAGAAAGAAGAGTCTGTCCGGCTGCATACATGCCTTATGACACTTAGGCGGTGACACTACGCCGTCGATACAGTGCTTTAGTGCTAGTCGCATAACCTCGGCATTTATGCTGAGATGCTTTTGGTCGGAATTTCTTTCGAAACTTTTCTGCAATATGATTCCCCACATGCGTATCAATTTCAAATATTTTGATGCAATTACTATTCATAGGATACTTCATTTACGCGCATTTCGGGCTCTCTCTGGCTCTCTTTCGCTAACCGTTCTCCCACCAGCGCGGTGGAATCTGTGGCAGTCCCTGCAGCCGCCTACGGGAATGAGTGCAGTGGCCGCGGCCATATTGCTAGAGGGAAACGAGGGCACGTTCCCAGCATAGGCGACCGCGCAATAAGCGCAGTGCGATTTTGTTGCGTTAATAGTTCCGTAATAAAACATTAACCAATACCTTTAAAATGTTTATCAGTACGACTATCATCATCATCACCAGCCTATGTTTTTATGTCCACTGCAGGACGAAGGCCTCTCCCTGCGATCTCCAATTGCACAGTACAAATATGGGTGTAGTCCAAAAATAAACTCTCCATCCAGCTCTTGCCGCAGGCTTCGACAAAAGTAACCTGAAGGACTCTTCGCCAATCGCATTTCTTCGCTGCGTTAAATTACGAACGGTCCCACGTGTAATGTGACTAACATTCACCACTGATTACCTGCTTCTTGGCGAGAAACCTTCTCAGTCACCTTTTGTGAAGAACAAATACACGTGTTTCCGCCAGCAAATCCGCTTTTACGGTGCAACCACCGTCTTTATTCATTGCTTTGTTGTATCTCCCGTGAGCCCCATTACATCCCTGCGGACATGTGGATAAACTGCAATACATAATTTTTATCTGCTTCCGGTAGTTCCAAAATGCCCTCACGCTATTGGAGAGCTTACGTCAGTCGTAGTACTGCATTGAAACTCTATTTTTATACTTAACTGTCAAGCTGGTTGTCTCAACAAAGGCACTGCAAATCATCCATTTAGCACACTGAAGGACTTGATATTTGTATACAAAATTCAGATGTTGCGTCATCGAGCTTCACTGTAGGCGGACTTTTATAATTTATGTGCACCTAAGGAAATTGATGCCACTTATCTGTCGCGTCAAGAACATTTAATCATCCAACATACGCAGTGCACTGGTCCAGTTCAAGTGTTCAGACAACATAAGCAAATCAGTCACCGATGCTACACAAATGTAGGAACAGAGAGCAATTCGATTACACTTCTTCATTCAAGAGAATGCGATGCGGCACCGCAGGGAACTGCTCCGAGAATCAAAGAACGGGCCAAGGATAAGGGACTCGAATATGTCGGGTACAGCCGTGGTGAAGGTCTCACCCAGAAGACGAAAAGTAGATGTGCTCTTCACATCAGGAGCTATGAGGACCTAAACCGGCTCTAGACAATCTAATCACCATCGTGGTGCTTCACGAAAATAACTTAATTAGGCGACCAATCACCGCTATTATCTCCCAAATCACCTGAATTATATATGTCAGCTACCTCCGAATTCATGTAGACGTGTGCACTGTAATGAAGCAGACGTCCCTCGTGTTTTCGGTAGGAGCTCGAAGACGACCACGATGACCCATTCTGCGTTTACCAGGGAGCTCGGTCTGCTCACTCTGCTGCTAGCTGCTGCTAGACCGGACTGATAAATATTTAAATAAATTTCATTACATGTGCTGGAGTTTGCTGGGATCCCTCAAAAGTCAACCTGGAGCTACGCACTCGTACGTTGCCCACCAACGCCGAGTGCGACGCGACCAACGCACCAAGTGAACCCATGGTAGCCCCTCTCACTTGCGCCGGCGTTCTCCGTCAGTGCCGGCGTTCTCCGAAGAAGCAGCCCGGAGCCGCGCCAACTCAGACCCAACGAGTTCAGGCCTGTCCACCAGCGCACGAGCAGTCGCCTACGTGGTGAGCGACCCGAGTTTTGTCTCTTGCCGGAGCCAACTAGAATAGCAGATGCAGACAATACCTAAATGACATCCCAGACTGGCTCAACCCACGTCGTCGTTGATCAGCCGATGACGCCTAAGCCTTTCCACGGCGACACATTTGAAGACGCCGAGGACTGGTTAGAAGGCTTTGAGCGTGTGGCTGACTACAATGGATGGCACGAAGACCGGAAGCGCCGCAACATTTACTTCGCGTTTCAAGACTCTGCATGAACGTGGTTTGAAAACCGTGAAGCTGCCCTCCGGTCGTGGGATGACTTCCGACAGAAGCTGCTGGCTACGTATTTGAGCACAGACCGCAGGGAAAGAGCTGAAACCGCTTTGCAGGCAAGACGCCAAGGAAACAACGAAAGCGTGGCAATGTATGTCGAAGATATGTCCCACTTATTTCGCCGTTCCGAGCATGAGCGAGCACGAGAAGCTTCGGCATCTGATGCGCGGTGTGAAGCAGGAGCTTTTGGTCGGTTTGGTTCGAAGCCCTCCACGCACCGTCGACGAATTCCGCGCCGACGCGACAACTATAGGAAGGACACTCCAACAGCGCGCGAGGCTCTACAACCGCGATATGAATGTCGCATCTGTGGACGCCATATCAGCGATGTTCGGGAACAGCGTCGATGTCTTACGAGAACTCGTAAGATCTGTGGTTCGAGAAGAGCTCCAGAGGTAGCAGCTGAACAATGGCCCTACAGCAGTCTGTTCATTGGCAGAAGTGGTTCGTGCACGAGTGAGGCATGCAGTCCGTGAACAGCACCCACAAGCACAGCCACAAGCATCGCCAATGGTACGGCCGACAGTATCGTACGCCGAGGTACTCAGAGGAACGCCTGGACGTACTTTCGTCACGGCACCTACCCATGTACCCGAACCTCAGTTCACGCCGCCTCCGCCTGCGACGAGATTCCGGAAGGCTGACATATGGCGCACTCCTGATAGAATCCCACTGTGCTACCACTGCGGCGAAGCTGGTCATCTCTACCGGATGTGCGAGTACCGCAGAGCAGGACTTCGGCGTTTTTCCGTAAACGCTCCTTGCCCAAGAAATGGCGAACGCCCTTTTGAAATATGGGAGTATTTGTCAACGCGCCAAAGCCCTCATACTTCACAGTAACACCAACCTCGGTCGACAGTACCACTGCGGTATCGATCACCCAGCCCGTGTCCATCCTCACGCTCCCCGAGGCGACGTTTCCAAAGCCCACGCCGGGAAAACTAATACCGGCGACCTGTGGATGTAAGGCCGCTGTCGACGCAAGAACAGAGCCTCCAGCGCTGACTCCCAAATGTAACAACGGACGCGAGAGCAGTTGCGGAAACAGTGACTTTATTTCCGATTTGTCTGTGGTTATCGACTGCTACGAAATTAGTGCTTTAGTAGACACAGGCGCAGACCATTGAGTTATGAGTAAAGAACTTGGCAGAAGACTGAAGAAAGTGCTGACTCGTTGGACAGGACCGCAAGTTCGAACAGCAGGAGAACACCTTAACGACCCGGTGGGCAGGTGCACTTCCAGAATTGGAATACGTGGCTTCACATACGTCGCTACTTTCATTGTCTTATCAGAATGCTCAAGGGATTTAATTATTGGAATGGACTTCTTGCAGGCGAACGGTGCCGTAATCAACTTGCAGGAATCTTGTGTGTCATTCTCAACGACGCATGCCATCGCTACGTTCGAGTGTGAAGAACAATTTGATGCACTCCAGATTATAGAAGACGACGTCACGACACCCCCAAGATCCAGCATAGCTGTCACTACAAGAAGCAACATATTCAGCGACTATGAAGGAATAGCAGACAGTAACACTGGCCTCTTACTCGAAAATGGGATCTGTATGGCCAGAGCTCTTGCTCGGCTGCGTAATGAGTGTTCCAATGTTTTTATCACTAATTTTGGAAATGAAGTCCAGCATATTGCGAAGGAAACTGTCATTGCCCGCCTTAATGATTATATCCAGATTATGGATTTGAATCCTTCCGAGTCTGCACCACTCAAGTCTGAAAACGTAGATTCCATACTCGCATCCATCAAGATCGAAGCAGCGCTATCACCGACCCAGAAGCAGTAAATAGAAAGCCTTGTACGAGAATTCGCAATGTGTTTCTCAACGTCATCCAAAGTCCAGAGAACATCCTTCGCCAAACACCGTATCATTGTCGACGAAGCTGCAGGCCTATTTTCCAGCATCCCTACCGAGTGGCACCGAAGGAGAGAGAGGTCATCAGAAAGCAAGTTGAAGAAATGCTGAGAGACGACGTAATTCAACCGTCGACCAGCCCGTTGGCTTTGCCCGTGGTGCTGGTAAAGAAAAAGGATCAGACCTTGCGCTTCTGCGTGGATTACCGAAAGTTGAACGTCGTCACAAAGCGGGATGTCTATCCACTTCCGAGGATCGATGACACCCTTGATAGACTACGGAATGCGAAATTCTTTTCCTCTCTCAACCTCAAAAGTGGATACTGGCAGATAGCAGTGGACGAAACAGATCGTGTGAAGACAGCGTTCGTCACACCAGATGAGCTATACGAATTCAACGTATATCCTCTAGTATATAGTATATATAGTATATATAGTATATATAGCCTCAAATATAGTATTCGGCCTCTGTTCCGCACCAGCCACGTTTCAGCGGATTATGGACACTGTACTATCCGTGTTAAAGTGGCAGTCCTGTCTTGTTTATCTTGACGATGTCGTCATTTTTTTCTACCACCTTTGATCAGAATGTGGAACGACTACGGACTGTGCTCAATGCTATTAGTTCAGCAGGGCTGACGATAAAGCCACAAAAATGTCCCTTCGGCTTCCAAGAGGTCCTTTTCCTCGGCCATGTGATTAGGTCTGAAGGCATCCGTCCTGACCCTCAGAAGAGCGCAGCAGTAGTAAAGTTTCCTAGACCAACGGATGAAAAGGGCATTAGGCGATTTTTAGGACTTTGTGCCTATTATAGACGTTTCGTCAAAAATTTTTCTAAGATTGCCGAGGCGTTAACGCGATTGACAAAAGAAGATCTACCTTTCATTTGGCTAAGTGAACAAGAAGATGCATTCAATGAGCTACGACGCCGGCTTCAAGACCACCCGGTTCTTGCGCGCTTTGGTGACGAAGCGGAAACAGACATCCACACGGACGCAAGCAATCTCGGGCTTGGTGCCGTCCTCGTTCTGTGGCAAAATGGAGAGGAAAGAGTGATTGCATACACTAGCCGCACTCTTTCGAAGGCTGAAACTAACTACTCTGCAACGGAAAAAGAATGTTGCGCAGTAATATGGGCCATAGGAAAATTCCAACCATACTTACACGGTAGGCCGTTCCGAGCAATCAGCGACCATCACTCGTTGTGCTGGCTTGCAAACCTGAAGGATCCTTCTGGGCGACTTGCTAGATGGAGTCTGAGGCTGCAGGAATACGACATAACGGTCGTGTATAGATCTGGTCGCAAGCACAGTGATGCTGATTGCTTGTCACGTGCTCCGGTCGAATCTGCTCCTGTGGAAGATGGACAGAACTTTCCGTCTCTTGGAGCCGTGACCACGTTTGAGATGGCCAAACATCAACAGTCTGACGCCGAGATGCTTCTACTCATCAGGCACCTGGAAGGGCACCCTGTCCATGTTCCGCGAGTTTTCAAACGGGGATTATATCATGGTATGTTATGAGAAATAACGTCCTCCACAAAAAAAATTTTGAGCACAGCACAGAGAAATTCTTACTCGTCATTCCTTCATTATTGCAATCCGAAATCTTCGAAGCCTGTCACGATGACCCATCCGCAGGACACCTCCGAGTGAGTAGAACATTCGCTCGAATTCATGCCGATTACTACTGGCCAAAGCTATTTGAGTTCGGTGCAGCATTATGTGAGAACATGTCGGGATTGCCAAAGACGCAAAACGCCTCCATTAAAACCCGCAGGCCTCTTTCAACCAATAGAACCCCCAGAATCCCGGCTCGAACAAGTAGGAATGGAATTGCTTGGCCCATTTCCGACGTCGTCATCAGAGAAACGACGGATTGTAGTACCGGCTGATTACCTAACCCGATATGCCGAGACAGCCTCTCTAATCAGCGCTAGAGCCATTGAAGTGGCTGAATTCTTTGTCACCAACGTGGTACTACGACATGGTGCTCCTGCAGGTATTATCACGGACCGAGGAACTGCATTCACAGTGGATTTGATGCATTTCATTATGCATCAGCATGAACTCAGCAGACGTCCCTCGTGTTTTCGGTAGGAGCTCGAAGACGACCACGACGACCCGTTCTGCGCTTACCAGGGAGCTCGGTCTGCTCACCCTGCTGCTAGCTGCTGCTAGACCAGACTGATAAATATTTAAATAAATTTCTTTACATTTGCTTGAGTTTGCTGGGATCCCTCAAAAGTCAACCTGGAGCTACGCACTCGTACATTGCCCACCAACACCATGGCTGACGGGACCAACGCACCGAGTGAACTCATGGTTGCCCCTGTCACTTGCGCCGGCGTTCTCCGTCAGCGCGATCCGACCATCTTCAGCGGGGCCTGAGAACATGACGTCGTAGACTGGCTGTCCTCCTATGAACGTGTAAGCGCTCACAATGACTTGAACGACCAGCCCGAACTGAGTAACGTCATCTTCTACCTTGCTGACGTCGCAAAACAATGGTTTAAGGATCACGACCGTGACATCTTGAGCTAGTCCGCATTCAATGCACATTTCACCGAGGTGTTTGGCCACTCGGCTGTCCGCAAGCTACGCGCCGAACAGCGTCTACGCCAGCCGGGCGAGACATTTCCCAGCCATATTGAGGATGTGTTCGATCTCTGCAGCCGTGTGAATCCCACGATGATGGAGGATGAGAAGATCGAACATATTTGAAAGGGTATTGAGGACAACGCCTTTCAAACGCTGCTTGCCAAAAGTCTGACCACTGTCGCCGTACTCTTCAACCTGTATAAGAGTTTCGACGAATTGCGCCGCCAACGTACCATCGCCCGCCAGAACGTCCCACAGGCTGACTCCGTCTCGGCCAATGCGGTCACTGCTCCCTCACGGCCATGAGGCTGCCCCAGCACTCAGTCCGGCCGTGCAACAAGCCATCCGTGCCCAAATATCTGGCGCACTTCCCCCCGTTCGCCCGCCAGCTCCTGTGGCAGCACCGATCGCCTATACCGACTACCCGCCGCTATTCACATCTCCGACGGCACCGCTATCTTATGCCGGCTACCCATCGCGCGTCGCCCCTCCGCCACTCAACTATGCTGCCGCGATTGCAAGCGCCCCCCCCCCCCCCCCCAGTGTCATATCCAGTCCCACCACCCATTCATCGGCTTGCCCTTGCTCCTGTTCCACGGCAGGCACCCCAGGTTCTTCGTCGAGCCGACACGTGGCGCACGCCAGAGCACAGGCCTATTTGCTTCGCCTTTGGCACTGCTGGTCATGTTGTGTGGTTTTGATGTCGCAACATGTCCTCGAACCATGGCACCTTAGACCAATTTCGCTAGGCGGAGTAACACGCCGCAGAGTTACGTTGGAGAGATGTCGCTCACTTGCCGCCGAGAGACCCTTCGATCACGACTTCCGTTCAGACAGTCGCCGTGCTCCTTCTCCACGTTGACGGTCACTGTCACCTATGCGTCGTCGGTCACCTCCTGCCGAGGGAAACTGATTAGCGCAGTTCCGGAGACCAGAACTGCAACCTCCTTGAACTTTCTAACGCCTCGATTTTCACCACAGAATTTCCTTGACGTCCATGTTGAAGGAGCATCCGCACAAGCGCTTGTCGATACCGGGGCCGCCGTTTCCGTCGTGCATGAAAATCTTTGTCGCAAGCTGAAAAAAGTCACGACGTCTTTATTTGGCATGGCACTTTGCACTAATAGCGCGCAACGCATTCATCCTACAGCTGTATGCACCGACCGTGTGGTCATCCAAGACGCTTTGTACATCATCGAGTTTTTTGTGTTGGCCTCCTGTTCTCATAATCTCATCCTCGGGTGAGACTTGCTGTCACGTCATATTTCTATCATCGATTGTTCTCGTGCGCAAGTGGGGTTTTCGCCACTATGTGGTTCACCATTGGTCGGCGCCCACCTCCGAGTTCGCAAAGTCTTAGCTGATGATGATACTGAGCTACCTACGGAGACATCGGTGCTTGTGACCTTGTCGTGTGCTGCCGTACCAGACTCAACTGTGGCGTTGTCGCTATCTGACATGTTTGCTCATCGCAAGTACTTATTTCTCCAGTTCGCCGTCCTGACTGTTAGGTCTGAATCCGCTTTGATACACCATTTGTAATCTGCACCGATATGCAGTGACCATACTGTGCGGTGAGACATTAGGATTTGTGAAAGATGTAGCATGTATTGAAGAACTTGACTTTCACGATGGCGCCTCCCGTTTGCATCTCGACGCCATAACTTCCGTCTCATCCACACTGCCTTCAGCCGTTTTTGACAAAGCCATCGCCGCAGACTTTTCGCCATTTCATCGCACTCAACTTCTTACTCTACTGAACGAGTTCGTTTCTTCGTTTGACTGCAACCAACCATGCTTGAGTCACACGACAAAGGTCTCCCATACCATCGACACCGGTTCCCATGCCCCCCTGTGACAGCGTGCGTATCCCGTTTCCGCCGAAGAACACCGAGTTATGATGGAACAAGTGGACGATATGCAGTGACCATACTGCGGGGTGAGACATTAGGATTTGTGAAAGCTGTAGCATGTATTGAAGAACTTGACTTTCACGATGGCGCCTCCCGTTTGCATCTAGACGCCATAACTTCCGTCTCATCCACACTGCCTTCAGCCGTTTTTGACAAAGCCATCGCCGCAGACTTTTCGCCATTTCATCGCACTCAACTTCTTACTCTACTGAACGAGTTCGTTTCTTCGTTTGACTGCAACCAACCATGCTTGAGTCACACGACAAAGGTCTCCCATACCATCGACACCGGTTCCCATGCCCCCCTGCGACAGCGTGCGTATCCCGTTTCCGCCGAAGAACACCGAGTTATTACGGAACAAGTGGACGATATGCTGCAGCGCGGCGTCATTCAGCCTTCCCAAAGCCCTTGGTCATCACCTGTCATTCTAGTGCGCCAAAAATATGGCTCCATCTGTTTTGTATCGATTACAGCCGCTTAAACAGGGTTAAAAAAAGTCACAGGCCTGCGTGTTACATGCAGCACAGTCACAACGTAAGCTGGTTGAGTGGCGCAAGAGTAGCACCAATTTCGGCACCACGCACAACAAGGTCTGCGCGGCAAAGTGTCTTCGCGTCGATTTTGACGAGAACGATCTGAACAGTCCGTCCGGCGTCGGCATCGACAGCGAGCTGCGGCTTGTAATGCTCGCTGCACAGCAGTCTGCTGAGTCCAATGATGCCTGGTTGTAGCCGCGCACGTATATCTCTACGATACGCTTCTTCAGCAGCGGTTCGTACCATGCGAGGAGACGCCATAACGTGTACCGAAGAGGTACCCAGAAGACGTGGCGCACATCTAACATCGGAATAGCGTTGATTGCGCACATCGTCTGAATCGCATCGCGTATGAATCACTTCTCGCTGCACGTGGTGGTTCCAGGCACGTTAACTAGATGGCGCCACCATACTGGCGGAGGCTCGGGTCGTCTGCGCGTGCGCGCCGGCCTATAGGGTGCGTATAAAGGGAATTTTTCTTCTGCCTGATAAGAAGCGCTTGCGTGGCTCAGTGGCAAAGTATCCGACTCCCACGCAGTGGGCCTGGGCTCAATCCCGGCGGTTAGCGGGTACTTTTTTTCGCATTTCCGGCGATAGCGGTTACGGGCCGGCGGCGGCATCATCGCGACCAGAAACGACTATTTGAATGAGCCCTTAACAGCTTACCCTGTAAAAAGACGTGTACCCTTGGCCTCGGATCGACGATGCTCTTGACTGCCTGCAAGGTGCCGAATACTTCTCGGGCGTAATTCACTAAGCTGCTCCGTTCTTACGCACTTTCATAGCGATAAAGTTCTTACCCTAAGATAAGCGTGCCAGCGCCGTTAACTTACGACATCGTATAAGAGCGAGGAGTAAGCATAGCTCGGATTAAACGACAAGGAATGAAAGCAGCGCGGTTGCCCGATATCGTGATTGCACATTACGCGTCTGTAGTTGAGGGTATGCTCTCCCAACAAATCACTGCACGCCCCTATTCGACAGCTTCCTTTTCCGGGCATCTGCTACTGCAGCGCCATCAAGCTCAACCGTGCTCGCCCTTTTACCGCACAGCCGTCAAAAGAACTGCGGCGAAAGTGTTACGCATTCTGCTCTCATTTCTGCGAGAGACAGGACTGCTGGACACATTTCATTTCATTTTATTTTATTTGGGCATTTTCACAAAATACCCACGAAGGGGGCAAAAGGAGAGTGTGTCTCCTGACTAGGCCCACTCTATAGGCCCACTTTCTGCCTTTTCTCCTGACTAGGCCCACTTTCTGCGCGACATATTTGGCGCAGTAAGAGAGGCTCAGTCGGAGCAATTGGCGGCCAGGTCTGCCAGACTCACTCCGCCTGTATACATCACCACGACCACCTCCCTATTACAAAGCCACTAAATGTATTTATTTGTATATTAATTAAGGAATGAAAAACAAAAGTTTTATAATATATGGTTCGTATGGCCTCAACACAAAGGGCCCATCGCCCGCACATTCGTCGGTATGGTATCTGATCATGCTGCACACTGTTGCAAGTGTGGTTCTAATACCGTGCATAGGTTCTTTATCAGCTACCTCATTATCAGCTACTTGTCGACGACGTTGCCAAGCGCCAACCGACGACGAAACGCGCGCTCACTTGGTATAGGATAACTGTGGAGGCCACGGAGAGCTAATAATGTAGCCCTGAAAAAGAAATGCAGAAAGAAGCCGTGACTATCAATACTCCCCAAATTATGATAGAAAACTTCACTACGTGACATCCACACCTGCAAGCTTCCCTGCCTATGAACACTTTGACATCGTATCAGCGTTCATGGTTTCTTCTTAGCTTCTCCTCAGCTGATAAAATACGATGATGCCTCACTCCAGGCCAGTTTAGGCGACCGCATTCCTACAGAGGCGAAATGCACAAAGGACCGCACAAATCAATTTTGATGACCGGTAATAAATCATAGGTTCGCGATGTCAGGGCCTGGAGCCCTTAATTACACTGTCTGCTATAGCCCAAGTGCCCCCTCATAGAAGTCAAGGCTAATCAGTCAACATCCCCACGATGCTCAGTGCCAAGGTTGCTATAAATTTTCAAGTGTGCACGTCAGAATACTGCACAGCACCGTACTCCAAGCACATATTCGCCTATGAAGGGTTTATTAGGTAAGAGAAAGTGAGAGGAGGAAACTATAGAAGGAACATCGCACGAAGCGACTGAAAGACCTGAGTGACGTCATTTCACCCAGGACTGATGGTAATCTGGGGTTTAGAATAAGCATCTCCGGCCAGGAAGACGATGGCTGTCGTCTGCTGTGGGATTTTCTTTTTTTTTTCTTTTTTTTCCGTCTGCTTTTACCGTTGGCTGTTACCTGTACTGACTTTGTGAATGCAAAACAAAAACTCAGTGGTGTCCTTTATCAGCGTTAGGCTGCGCTCGTTTTTACCAACGAACTGTCTCGAGTTATACGTCTCTTTGTGGTTATAAAAATAAATATGTGTGTGTGTGTGTGTGTGTGTGTGTGTTTGGACGCATACGACAATTATTCGCTTTGTTCGTGAGATGCATTTTATTTCATATCATCACAATGGTGGTAGGTCATTTTATACGTCATTTCTTTTTTTATGTCATCGTGTTGACGTCCCGCATCATATCACAGATAGAATTGCCCTCCGTTCGCGTACGCTGGTTCACACTGTAGGCCACATTATGAACAGCACCGTGGGCACAGAGGCTACGTCCATTCAACATTATGCTGAATTAAAAATATGAGCTCGATGCAGCACAGAACAAAACACAACATCGAATTGTGCAACAACAACAAGTTTTGATAACTAGAAATGTTTAATCGTTTTTCCATTGTTTCATCTCTCATGGAGAATTATAGCCTCAAAGCGTTGGAAAAAATAATCATCCACAGCCCTATGAGCAAGAGAAAGCTCAATACAGAAAAAATACAATAGAATTGGGCTCCAAACACATCAATGACAAACTTGACGGTTGTCAGGGACGGACACGGCACTTCCGTTTGCTAACACCCAATAGAGTATCATGACAAGCATGAAAATTCCGGTTACTTCGCGCATACAGAAACACAGCCGATCAGACATTAGGCAGAAGTACACCGCACAGTATTAATGTTACTGCCTTCCACAGCAGCGCACGCTCAATGCAATTATGCACTGAAGCAGCTCAATGCACTTTAAGATGACAAATCAGAGCGCGCCACAAGGTTCCGCCACATAAGTAAGCGTGATCCTCCGCTATCAGTTGTGGCCTCGGGCCAATCAGCCACAACAGCGGCTTTCCAACGCTTACCTGCGTCAGCTCGAGCGGCGCAGCTAGACCTAATGATGTTCGTAAGACTGCTACAACCCTATCGTAGAAATTTATTCTGAAGTCCTCATCTGCGACGGCTGTTTAGGTTTTGTGAATCGACTTACGCTTACTATTGGCCAGTGGCGCACCGACCGGGGGGGAGGGGTTCGGGGGTTGTAACCCTCCTCCCCCCCCCCCCCCGGAGGCCGAGTTCACCCCCACTTTTATTCAACCCCTTTTCTTTCCTTGCGCCTTTGAGTACTGCAACTATAGATGTAAGACGCGCAATCGTCTGCAGAATCGCAAAAAGCGCAGTTTTTGGCAAATTCCCGCGAAAAAATCGAAATTAGTGCTGTTTAGATCGTAGTGGCCAACTGTCAACCCCCCCCCCCCTCCCCTGGCAGAGATCCTGGGTGCGCTACTGCTATTGGCGGAAGTACTTAAGTTCGCCCCTGTGCTACCCTTGCATAGGTGCATTTTTTCGACTACAGCGCTCGTCTTTGCAGCGGCGGGCATCGCAAGCTTGCTGATCTTACGAACAGTTCTAGCTTTGTCAATAAGCTTTTTTCGTAAGATTTTTCTTGCGCCAAAATTTGTTCGTACGTTCGCTTAGTGAATTTCGCCCCTCGTCTTTAGATCTCCGCTCTGGCTATTGGCAGGTTCCCATGGCTGAGGCTGACCGGCCAAAGACAGCTTTCATCACTCGCGATGGCCTGTACGAGTTTAAAGTTATGCCTTTCGGAATATGCAATGCTCCCGCTACTTTCGAGAGTATGATTTATACCATCCTTCGCGGGCACACGTGGCACACTTCTTTATGTTCTCTCGATAACATCGTTGTTTTCTCAAAGGATTTTCCGACACATCTCACCCGTCTGCGTTACATCCTGACCTGTCTCACTTCAGCTGGCCTACAGCACAACCTCAAGAAGTGGGGTTTCGCTGCCCGAAAATTAACGGTCTTGGGTCACGTTGTCTCGACAGATGGCATCCTTCCTGATCCCGGCAAGCTTCGCGCAGTCGCCGAGTTTCCAAAGCCCACATGTTTATAGGCCTGTGCTCCTATTTTCGTCGATTCGTCCGGAATTTTACCTTTATCATCGCACTCTTGACGAAGCTGCTTACCATAAGCAACGACATTTCCGCGTGCTTGCGCGGTCTGCAGACTTCACCGCCTATTCTTCGCCACCCAACTGCGCCGACAGAGATTCACACCGACGCCAGTGGTGTCTGCCTTGGTGCGGTCTTGGCCCAACGGAAAGCCACGAAAGAGGAATACGTCGTTGCTTATGCGAGCCGTACCCTTAAGAAAGCTCAGTTGAATTACGTCGTTACCGAGAAGGAATGCTTAGCTATCATTTGGGCGTTGGGCAAGTTTCGTCCTTACCTCTACGATCGTCCTTTAAGCATCATCACTGACTATCAAACCCTTTGTTGGCTCTCTTCCATGAAAACCCTTCGGGTCTCCTCATCCGTTGGGTGCTTTGCATGCAGGAATATGACATTTGTGTCGTATACCACTCTGATGGAAACATTCCGAGAGAGAGAGAGAATAAGCTTTAATCAAACAAGCACGCGAGCGTAGGTAGCTCCTCCGCTCTGCAGTGGGTGGTCCGCTCAGTCCAGGAGTCCATCGGCCTTAGCTGCCCTTTTCGCTCGGTTGACCAGGTTCAGCTGGTTCATCGAGTCGGAGCTGGACAGTGCTGCCTCCCATTGCCGTGTGGTGGGGTGTGTTATGGGTGTGAGCTGTGGTGTGTTTGCGCAAGCCCATACCATGAGGTAAAGCGTTGCACATTGATCGCAGTGTGGACATTTATAGGAATACAGCGCAGGGTGTATGGCGTGGTAAAGACTCAAATGTGGATACGTGTTTGTTTGGAGTTTTCGCCATATTACGGCTTCCTCTCGCGTCAGAGTATTACGCGATGGGGGTAGTGTTCTTCGTGTAAGGCGGTAGTGTTGTAGGATGTGCGTGTAGGTTAATGGTATGGGCTCTGATTGGAACTGCTCGGCGCAGTCATCTCGCGGCTCCCGGTGTGCATGCGCTCAGGCGTAGGCGTGTGCCTGCTGATTGCCGCGTAAGTACTCATGTCCCGGAGTCCGCACGATTTGTATGTATGGTGACAACTGGTGCGCTCCATTCCGGCCCTGGAAATTTTGGCCCTGGAATGATTTCTGCAAGCCGTCTGAGAGTCCGTCAGAACAATGACGTAATCCCAGTGCGGTCTCGTCGTGATTGCTAAAGCTATCGCTAGTTCCTCTGCCTCCGCAGCGCTCACTCTGGAAACCGACGACGCATTTATTTCGGTCCCGTGATTGTCGACTACGCTGGTGACGAATGCGTTGCTTCTTGTGGTGCTGGCCGCGTCTACGTACAAGACATTGGGGTGGTTTCCATAATTTCTCGCGAGCGCCTGCGCTCGGGCTTGTCTCCGTCCGATGTGGAAGTTTGGGTGCATGTTCCTGGGAATCGGTGAGACGTGCATAGTTTCCTGTACTCGTGTTGGGATTTTGGTCAGTGCACTCGTCTTCCGTACGGAATCTCGAAGACGCTCCAAGACGCAGCGTCCCGTTATTGTGCGTAGTAGTCTTTCCTTGTCGCTTACCAGGTGGGCCTCTATGATTTCCCGTGGGTTTTTGTAGTAGAGCACTGCACGGGCTCGGGCTTACCCGAAAGCCCGGGCCAGGCCCGGCCCGGCCCGTGGGCCGGGTAGAACAGTTTTTTCACCGGCTCGGGCCGGGCTCGGGCACGGCGTGTGCTTTTTGACGCGGGCCGATGCCGGGCTCGGGCTTTCTGGTGGTGTGCATGTAACGTGCAGCGAGGTATTCTCGGGCGTCTCAACTCTGAAAAACATTATTTTTTGGGCTCGGGCCGGGTTCGGGCCGGTTTCGAGTCGGGCTCGGGCTGGGCTCGGGCCTAAGGTAAAGGGGTGGCGGGCCGGGCCGGGTGGGCAACGTAGATTATTTCCGGGCCCGGGCCGGGCCCGGGTCTCGCCATAAATGTTTTGATCGGGCTCGGGTGGGCCGCCCAACGTAAAAACGGGCCCGGGCTGAAAAAATCGGCCCGTGCAGTGCTCTATGTTGTACACCCCTGTCTCCTCGAGGCGAAAAGTAGCCGTTCCGGGTGGGAGTCCGAGCCCTTGCTTATAGGCCTTGCGTATCAGCCGGTCGAGTACCTCCACTTCCACGTTACTGAAATTTAAATATGGTGCCGAGCACGCAATGTGGCTCACAATCAGAGCCTGCACTAGTCGGATAAGGCCCTGTTCTTTGAGTCCCGTTTTCCTGCTGGTAATTCGTTGAATCATGCGCATGATCTGCGTGGTTGTGTGTTGTAGCTTCTGTATGGCATATCCTCCACCCCCGTCCTTTTGTAAGTGTAAGCCGAGGATCCGAAGTCTGTCAACCTTGGTAATTTCTTAAGACCTATTCGCAGGCGGATAGTTGGTGCCGGGGCTGTTGATCGTCCTCGTGAGCGCTTCTCGATTATGAGGAGCTCCGACTTCTCCGGCGCGCATTGCAGCCTGCATGTCTCCGCGTAGCTTGCTATGACGTCTACTATCTCCTGTAATGCCTGTTGTTGTTCTCCTATGGACCCTCCGACCATCCATATTGTGATGTCGTCTGCGTACAAGGCATGTCTGATCCCCGGTATTTTCTCGAGTTTGGCTGGGAGTTTGGTCATGGCCACATTGAAAATTGTCGGCGACAGCACTGCTCCTTGTGGCGTTCCCCTGTTAGGTGTGCCTATTCGCTGAGACCTCACATTTCCCAGCCCTATTGTGGCTGTGCGATCTGTGAGAAAAGCCTTCACGTAGCTGTACGTTCGTCGGCCGCAATTCGTTTCTCTGAGATTGGCTAGTATGACTTCGTGCCCCACGTTGTCAAAGGCTCCCTTTAGGTCTAGTGCGAGGATGGCTTTTGGGCAGCACGGCGTTGCTTTAGTCAGTACTTCCTCTTTGAGCTGCAGAAGCACGTCTTGAGTTGACAAGTTGGGCCGAAAATCAAACATCGTGTTCGGCATCAGTTGACGTCCTTCGAGATGTGTCTGTAGCCTAAGATAACAAGTTCCATCAATTTACCGAGGCAAGACGTAAGCGAAATGGGTCTTAGGTTCTCCAGGCAGGGCGTTTTCCCTGGCTTTGGTATCAGCGTAATCTCCGCATTCTTGAATTGCCTGCACGGTTGCATCGTCCAGGTGACGTAGCAACTTGTTGGTGATTCCGTCCTTGCCAGGAGTGGTGTTTCGAGTGAGTCTTGCGATCGCTCGTGCCAGCTCGGAACGCGACACATTCCGACGCTGACGCGCTCTCCCGCTCGCCGATGACATCTGATGGGGCTTCTCTTTCCGTTCCCTCTTCGACGTCAGACCCGTCACTACTGACCGCTATCGATATACAATCTGAGCAACGCAAGGACCCATCGATTGCCCTGCTGCCTGACTACCTTGCCGCTACCGCACTACCGGTCCTTCTTTCAACGCGCACGCTACGCCGTCAAGCAGCCCACTTTCCCGTGCGAGATAACACCCTCTACCGCCGCAACTATATGCCTGACGGTCGCAAATGGCTTCTGGCTATCCCTCGTCACATGCGCTCTGATGTCTGCGCGTATCTCCATGCCGACCCTCAAAGCATCCACGCCGGCGTCCTAAAAACCTTCAGAAGGCTGCGTCAACGATATTAATGGCGTGGAATGTATCGGTTTGTCCAGATGTATGTGCGATCATGCACCGCCTGTCAACAAAGCAAAACTCCACTGCGCAGGCCTCCTGGCCCACTGCAGCCGCTACCGTGTCCTGCTCGGCCGTTCGACCACGTAGGTACCGTGGCTAGATGGGTAGGTGTGCCGACCAGCGCACCTGGAGCGTAGTTCACCGCTTCTCCGCGTCATGACGCAAAATTGGCGCTGCGGTCAGTACAACGGTTCCGCAGCGCGCGTCGTCTGCTACTGGGGGCTGGCGGCGAGCAAAAAAATTTAAATAAAGCCCGTATTGGAATAGTTGTATGTCGTCTGTTCGTGTCAGTTTCAAAGGTGAAGAGCTCCGCGTGTCTCGTACTGTTTGCAAGTTCCTAAGCGATGTGGAATGTTTCAGGTCGGAAAAATGACCGACGAGATTAGCGGCAGCATTACTCCACTAAAGAAAGACCACCAAGGAGACTCAATGCTTCGCTCCGAACTGCAAGTCGGGCTCTAAATTTGTGACAAAGACAGCGAAAATGATCCGCTGTCTGACAGCGGGAATGTTCGGCCCGGGCTGCTCAGTAGCTTGCTCAGTATTGGCGACGTTAATGAGCAACAACGAAAAGCGTACGTCGATGAGCTCCTCGACATTAGAAATTTGCAAGCCGCGCATGAGGTGCTCAGCGCCTGCGACATCGAGCACCGCTGCGCTGCTACAGGAAAAAGAAAAGTGACTCTAGGCTTATATTCTATATAGCAGGATATGTAGCAAGGAAGTTCCTACAAAGAACCAAGTGCTCCGATTGCTCAGGGACATTACTGAATTCAACAGAATGAGTAGGTCAGTGCTGTTGCTCCCTTCTGAAGCACTAAAATAACTGGTAGCATCGCTCGAAGACGCCTTCAAGCTGTGCTTCAGTTTAAGTGAGTTACGAAGGAACAGTATCACCGACTTTGCATCCTTTCTGCAGCTGAATCCTTCGAATTTGATCGGCTGTGAGCGGCACAAGAAAGAGCTCACAAACGATGTTGTGAAGTTATATTAAATTACACGCCTTTACTTTCTTGTCAAGGGCAAGAACATGGCGCGCGAAAGGAACAGGGAGAAGAGGAATCACCTGAAGCGGAGGCGTGTGCTGTGAATAATGTTATGATGTGGTGGGCCAACGTTGCGACCTTGCTGGCGCTAGGCTATTTATGTTGGGGCGTCTGCTGACTCAAGTTATGAGAGCGTTTCTTGTATTTTAAATATATTCATGAATCTAGCCCAAGATGAATTGCTTTATTTTATTGCAGCCAAACAGTGAACCATATGCGTTTACCAACACAATTCGTCTCGTAACAATTTAAATACCGTAACTGAGGCAGTAATGAACACAATATCTGGATTTCTCGAAATTGACACATTAGAACTTACTAAATATCATGTAAAGACGTTCCCATATCCCGTATAAAACCCCTGCAGTATTGTTTTATCCATGGAAAAAATGCATCTACGTATTTAATGCAATGGGCTGGAGCGCTGCGTTTATACCAATAATTCTGACCAATCGCCAAGCTAGAAAATTTACTTCAGCCTATCGTGTCATCTGAGTAGATGACAGTAACAAATTCCCCATTGTGGCTTTGCTACACTGCTCAAAAAGGCAATGTATAACGCGTACTTCAACGCTAGAGCAGAGTCAGCGATACTATCAAACGCGCTGCTCGTCTACACAGCGCAGCCGATGTTGCGCGCAGCTCAGCCGTTATACTGTCCGCCGCGCCACTTCTGCGTCATGATGCGGGAGAAGTGGGGAACTACGCTCGGTCGGCACACGTACCCATCTAGCCACCGTAACGTAGGCATCGACCTCTATGGCCCGCTCCCATGCAGCGGATGTGGAAACCACTGGATTATTGTTGGCATTGATCACCTGACACGCTACGCCGAGACCGCGGCTCGCCTCGCCGCGACCGCGCGCGACGTTGCGATGTTCATTCTTCGCAACTTCGTCCTTCACCACGGCGCTCCTAGATGAGCCACTCATTGATAGGGGTCGTGTATTCTTGTCAGAAGTGATACAATCCCTCCTTCGCGAGTGCCAGATCATTCACCGGAAATCGTCCGCGTATCACCCCCAAACGAACGGTCTCACGAAGCGCTTCAACCGAACACTCGGCGACATGTTGGGGATTTATGTCTCATCCTTTCATGTCTCATCTTTTCGTCTCATCCTCATCCTTTCATGTCTCATCCTTTCGTCTCATCTCATCATTTGTTACGTTCACCTCTAACAACGTGAACAAGCCACTACCGGTTTTTCACCTTTTTTTCTCTTGTACGGACGTGAGTCTTCGTGTCCACTGGATACTATCCTGCCCTACCGACCTGACGCCTCCGAGTGCACTACGATTTCAGAACTCTCCCGATACGCTGAAGAATGCCGCCAGCTGGCTCGTTCGCTGACCAGCGAGGATCAAGGGCGTCAGAAGACAGTCATCAGGCCACGCCTACCTTCCCTGCTGGTTTCCTTGTTTCGCTGTAGATACCGCCTCACACTACAGGTCTTTCTTCTAAACTACTTTTGTGATACCACGGTCAGTACCGGATCATCGACGCCTCGTCACCTGTGAACTATATCGTTGAGACCGTCACAATCGCCGGACCTTCGTTGTCGGGGTCGCGAGACAGTGCATGTTACCCGCTGAAGCCATATTACGCCCCCCTCATCTTGTCTGTTCCCTGAGTGGCCAGGATAGCTCCGTTTCACACCAGGGGCCAATGTAATGAAGGAGATGCCCCTCGTGTTTTCGGTATGAGTTCGAAGACGACAACGACGACCCGTTCTGTGATAACCAGAGAGCTCGGACTGTTCGGTCTGCTGCTAGACTGGACTGAAAAATATTTAATTAAATATCATTACAGCACTTAAATGCCAGGTGGATTAGGAATAAGGTACTGTGTCTAGAAGAGTTTTTCACGGAATTTTCATTCCAACACTGCTCCATAATGCTGAGTGAAACTTGAAACACTAATGAATGCGACGTCTTTAGGCTGTACAATTACAGGGCATTTATTTTATTTAAATGGACCGGACGGACGTACTGGGAGCGTTGCTTTGTTATTTTGGTGAAACTGTTGAGTGTAAGCTGTTGTATTACTTCATCCAAGATACGCCTGATTATGAAATGCATTGTATGCATGCAAACAATAATGTGTTTTCAGTTTGCTATGGACCACTATTTATTAATATTAGCGAGCTTCTTGACATTTATGATCAATTCCTGCCATTTAAGCAGAAAATAAATATAGAATAATTGCTGGGGGCGATTTCAATATTGACGTTAGTTTAAAAGCTCTATTAGTCGTGACCTAATAGCCATCATAATTTCTAATAGTTTCATAAAAACAATTTACGTAGCCACATGAGTAGCACTTGAATGCGAGTACGCCCTTGATCTCTTTATAAAAAATTGTTTGAGGTGAATGTTACGTGCGGTGCTTTGTCTTGTTACATTAGTGACCATCTCCCCAAATTTTTATGTGCCGAGTTTATGACACAATGTTTAACAAACCTCCAAATAATTACGTTTCAGCTAAACCAGATATGTCGCTCAATTCTTTTCGTAACAGTCAATTGCAGGTGGACGGGAGTGATATAGGAATATCTGTAGAATCAAACAATGCCAGTGATACATTTCTAGCAATTTTCAAGCGATTAGATCATTTGCCCTTTTCGCTAAAAGAGCGCAGATTTACCCGTAAAACACGAAAACCGTGGATAATACCGTAAACACGTAAACAAATTAGAACGAAAGATAAACTTTACCAAACGTTCCTACATGCTCGTTTTCCAGAGGGCAAGGTAGCCTTCAAGTGATACTGCAACAAACTTACGAAATGTTTACAGTTGGTGAGAACTGATTACCAATCCACATATGTTGAAGTTCCTGGCAATCGTTCTGACCTACTGTGGTCTTGATGAAATCCACTCCTTCATTGTGGTCATTGCACCACCTCTGTTTCAAAACTGGAAGTAAACGGTAAATATATGGATGGATGAAATTGGATGACGCATTTAATCGCGTTTTCACTAATATGATAATCCTGACTCCCGCTCATGCTTGCGAAATACTTGAGTTTCCAGTACACTCAATCATAGTACTTGCGTCCTCTCACCGCCCACGAAGTGTTATCAACAATAAAAATTATAAAAAATAGCGCCAGTTGTGATATTGACGGGATTCAAGCACGTCATGTCAAGGACGTGGATGGTGCTATCTAGCCGATTCTAGCAGATATCTTTCACATCTGTTTAACTAAGTCCGTCTTTCCTACAAAATATGCTAAAAAGTGAAAGCGACCCTGCTCTATAAAGCAGGTGACCAAATGATTTTGGTCAATCATAGAACGGTGTCTATCTTCTCTGTGTTCTCAAAGGAACATTCAAAACAATTCATAGGCCCTAGAAAGAACTTTGGATACTTGAGTCTCAAGTTTTATTGATAAAGATAAGTTCATCATCATCATTACCGGCCTATATTCATGTCCACCGCAGGACGAAGGCCTGTCTCTGCTATCTCAAATTGCCCCTGTCTTGCGCTAGCGTATTCCAACTTGCGCCTGCAAATTTCCTAACTCATCACCCCATCTGGTTTTCTGCCGACCTAGACTGCGCTTCCCTTCTCTTGGTATCCATTCTGTACCTCTAATTGTCCACCGGTTATCCATCCCACGCATTACATGGCCTGCCCAGCTCCATATTTTCCGCTTAATGTCCACTAGAATATCGGCTATCTCTGTTTGTTCTCTGATCCACACCGCTCTCTTCCTGTCTCTTAACGTTAGGCATAACATTTTTCGTTCCATCGCTCTTTGTACAGTGCTTAACTTGTTCTCGAGCTTCTTTGTTAACCTCCAAGTTTCTGCCCCATATGTTAGCACCGGTAGAATGCAATTTTCTTTTCAACGACAGCGGTAATCTGCCAGTCAGGATTTGGTAATGCCTGCCGTATGCACTCCAGTCCAATTTTATTCTTCTATAAATTTCTTTTTTTTTTGATCAGGGTCCCCTGTGAGTAATTGACCTAGATAAACATACTCCTTTACAGACTCTAGAGGCTGACTGGCGATCCTGAATTCTTGTTCCCTTGCCAGGCTATTCAACATTATCTTTTGTCTTCTGCATACTAATCTTCAACCCGACTATTACACTTTCTCAATTAAGGTCCTCAATGATTTGCTGTAATTCGTCCCCATTGTTGCTGAATAGGACAATGTAATCTGCAAACCGAAAGTTGCTGAGATATTCGCCGTTGATCCTCACTCCTAAGCCTTCTCAGTCTAAGAGCTTGAATAGTTATTCTAAGCATGCAGTGAATAGCATTGCAGAGATTGTGTCTCCTTGCCTGACCCCTTTCTTGACAGGTAACTTTCTATTTTCTTGTGGAGAACAAAGATTGCTGTGCAATCCTTGTAGGTATATGCCAATATATTCACGTATGCATCCTGTACTCCTTGGTTACGTAATGCCTCTATGAATTCTGGTATCTCTACTGAATCAAATGCTTTTTCATAAGTTATGAAACTCATATAGAGAGGTTAAATGTACTCCACAGATTTCTCTATTACCTGGATGATGACATGGATATGATCCACCGTAGAATATTCCTTCCTGCAAACAGCCTGTTCTCTTGGTTGGCTGAAATCAAGTGTTGCCCTGATTCTATTTGAAATTACCTTGGTGAATATTTTATACTATACTGACAGCAAGCTAATGGGTCTATAATTCTTCAATTCTTTAACGTCTCTCTTCTTATGGAAGAGTATAACGTTGGCGTTCTTCCAGCTTTCTGGTACACTTGAAGTCGTGAGGCATTGCGTATAAAGGGCCGCAAGGTTTTCAATTATGATATCTCCTTCATCCTTGATTAAATTGACTGTTATTCCATCTTCTCCAGCAGCTTTTCCCCTGGTCATGTATTTCAAGGCCCTTATAACTTGATCGCTAGTTATAGAAGGGGCCTTTGTCTTCATCACTACTTCAAATGAAAGTAGCTTGGCTGCTCTGGGAACTGTGCAGGTCAGTATAGAATTCTTCCGCTGCTTTTACTATGTCATCGAAATTGCTGATGATATTACCCTGTCTATCTTTCATGCATGTATTTTGCCTTGTCCGGTGCCTAGTTTTCTTCTCACTGATTTCATGCTGCGTCCATATTTTACTGCTTCCTCAATCTTTTCCGCGTTATAATTTCAGATATCCCTTACTTTCTTCTTGTTGATCAGTTTTGACAGTTCAGCGAATTCTATCTGATGTCTTGAGTTGGACACTTCCATGTTTTGCCGTTTCTTTATTAGGTCCTTTGTTTCTTGGGAGAGCTTCCCTACAGGTTGCTTTGGTGCCTTACCTCCCGCTTCAATTGCTGCTTGTGAGATCAAGTTGGTTATGGTTTCATTCATTACCTCTATGTTGTCTTTATCTTCCTGTTCTAAAGCTGTATATATTTGTTTGCGAGCTCCAGCCTGAGTTGGTCTGCTTTTACGCTTACTGCGTCTAGGTTGGCCTGTTTCTTCAGGAATAACTTTATTCTTTCTCTCTTCAAATACAGAGACATCCTAGACCCCAATCAAATATGGTCACTGCGCTTAACACTTCTAAATCCTGCACCTTAATCCTTAACACTACCTAACACTTCTAAATCCTGCACTATGCTTGGATCGGCAGAGAGCATGAAATCTCTTTGAAGCCTTGTTGTTCCATTTGGGCTTTTCCAGCTCCACTTCCTGTTGCTGCACTTCCTGAAGAAGTGCATTCATTCTTCGGTGCCTATTCCTTTCCGCGAATTCTACCAACATCTCTCCTGTAGTGTTCCTAGAATAGATGCCGTAGTTGCCAATTGCTTCCTCGCCAGGCTGCTTTTTCCCCACTTTTGCATTGAAGTCGCCCATGACTACTGTATACTGAGTTTGCACCTTTCTCATTGCTAATTCAACATCTTCATAAAACTGCTCTATTTCTTCATTATCGTGCCTGGATGTTGGGGCGTAGGCTTGTACAACCTTCGTTCTATACCTCCTATTCAGCTTTGTTACGATGACTGCTACCCTCTCATTAATGCTGTAGAGTTCATCAATGTTGCCCGCGATGTCCTTTTGGACTAGAAATCCTACCCCAAATTCCCTCTTATCTGGAAGACCTCTGTAGCAGAGGACGTAGCCGCTAGTCAGCACTGTATAAGCCGCACCAGTTCTTCTGACCTCACTAAGGCCAATAATATCCCAGGGAATACCTGATAATTCATCATATAGCCATGATAAGCTAGCCTCACTCGATATGGTGTGCGTGTTGAACGTTGCCAGGTTCAGTTTCCATTGGCGGCCTGTCCCGACCGAGAGATTCTTAGCACCCTCTGCCGTGTAGCAGGTCTGACCGCCGCCTTGGTAAGGTGCTCCGCAGCCGCTGGGGAAATGAGGGCCATGGGTAAATTGTTGGAGTCATTTACTTACACCTAATGAGCTCGGTTTCCAAAATAATACGTCAGCTGAACTCGCCCTGATGGAGCAAGGAGAGTATGTACTTACACAATTAGAAAATAAGGCGCACGTTCTTGGTTTTTTTATCGACTTTGCCAAGGCCTCTGATTTAGTAAACCATAAAACTATAAACCATAAAACTATAAACCATAAAGCCATAAACGAGTCCCATCGCTATGGTATTCGTGGACAAGCCTTACCACTTACGTACTCTTATTTATCCAACAAACAACACGTCATCGAGATAAGCAACTCTTATAACAGCGTGAAACCTGTGCTTGGTTGAGTGCCTCAGGGCAAAATATTAGGCCCATTATTATTTAACAGCTGTATTAATGGCATATATAGCATATATATTATAGCAGTATATTTTTTGCAGGTATGATATTCACGAGCTTGAAAGAACTTGTAATCGCACAATCAAAACACTAGGAAGATGGTGAACAGCAATTGTCATGCATATAAGCGAAAATAGAACAATAGCTGTTATATTCCGACCACGGTGCAAGAATATTTAGGTGTTGACACTGCGCGCGCTGGACCGTCCATAATATGTTTGGCAGCACGCGGGCGCAACCAGTCGCTCGGCTGCGCGCAGATAGATTGCGCCGCGGTCAGCAGTCCCAGCTTAGCGGTGCCGGTGGCTTGACATTCTTCTGCTTCCCTTATATTTTCGTTGATAGTGGAGCAAGTAAAACTCAAAGCGCAAAGGAAATTCGTTATTTCGGATTACAGTGACAAGGGTACCAGGGTTAATGATTCGCTAACATGAAAGTATCTTACGTAGGGCGTGAATGACGTGAACAGGGATCGATCGGGCAGCACTCAAAGCCCATTCAAGTTCCGCTCGCGCGCACAGTTTGTTTCGTCCGGTCTAGCCGTTCATACAAGCCTATAAAATAAAATAGAGGGCTAGCACGCTAACCCCTCGATCGCAAGATAATAGTGACTGCACGGAAAATGTTATATTCCATGCTTATCGCTGCTTCCATTCACACTCAGAAAACCGTTCAAGCATCCTTGCGTGAATTCAGTGTGGTCGCGATATAAATTAAGAAATGAAGCTGCGCAAGCTTGCGATATCCAACGCACTAGAGCAAAGTGGCTGTTCTTGCCTAGAACTTACGATGAGAATGCACATGAGGTATGTAAGAACTTTTTTAAAATGGGAATTTATTAGGCGGGACCATGGAAGGCGTCTTATCTTTGAATGCAGCATCGATAATACAGTTTACTGGTGAGAACTTGAGAAAATGCCTTTTTATTCCAATTCCACTTAACATAGACCATGTATGTTATTCATTTGGCTTTCGTGCATAGAGGACTGAGTGTATCTTGCAGAATCTAAAAAAAAGGAGGTGATTTTATTTTTTCTTGAATTGTATATGATAATATGCCATTGTAAGCGTATTTGACAATGCATGCTACAGCCTGTCCACAAATACACTTACACCCACCACACAATAATCTCATAGATTTTTTATATTGCCAACACACAAGAAGAAAAATAAATGTCCTTGACGCAGCTCGACAATACCACTTAAAAGTGTTGTCCAAGCGTGAACACACTTAAAGTATAACGTATTGAGCAAAAGAAAGCTGTATCGGTTTTTCATTTACTATACAATTTTCTCATTGGCATCGTTTATATAATTATACTTTTTGAAAAGTTTTTTAATCAATTATGAATATAATTATGTAATTAGGTGGAATTAGGTGAGCATATCCAAGCGACGGCAAACAAAATTACCTTGGTTTTGTCTAGCTACGTGACATTTGCGTATTTTTAAATCTTGGTGCATGATAGTTGGGACACCCTGCACATATCTATACATGCAGAAAAATGTGCACAAACTGCTGTGGCACACAGCAGTTTCTCACACAGCGGTTTTTCTATCACACAGAAGGTTATCTCTTCCTTAGCGGCTTTCGAAGTTTATCGACCATGTGAGGTACTTTGGACAGTTCGGAAATAAGGTGGAAACTGCATTTGCAGACAGAACAGTGGTCTTTGGTGCGTCAAGCAGCACCCTTTTATCGAGCTCCGTGTAATATGCCGTCGATATTATATCGTCTAAAAAAAATCCGGCAGATCGCACGCCCTGTGGGAATCAATGTTATGCGAAGCAGTGTGCGGGGAGCCTACCAAGTTAACGAAAGGAACATGAGAGCACCATAATGCGCCCTGTTGATTATATGTGCCATTCTCATTTGTATTTGAATGTTTTTTTGTACTTGAAGCCATGTGCACATGTATTTTCGAGAATGTTTTTGTTGAAATAAACTTCACCTAAACACCAAGACGTAGGCGGCTGTTTCATAACCTACATGACTCACATGTAATGACTTCATGTCATGAGTCCTCAGGAGTCCCTTTAGCTACGCCAAAGAGACCTTAAAGCGAAAGCCTTAGCCATGCTCATGACTATGACTTCGACCATAATCCTTTAGCGTTTTCCTTCACTTAGTGCCACATTCGAACCCATACCTTTAGTTTTTGAGTGTTAATCGTTTTTCGCTGAGTCATCCTCATTTTTGCTGAATCATGGTCATGACTACGACTTCTACCACCATCCTTTAGTGTTTCCTTCACTTAGTACCCACATCCGAAACCATCTCAGTGTTTTTTAGTGTTAATCTTTTTCGCATAGTCATTGTGATTATTGCTGACCCATGTTCATGACTATGACTTCGACCATCATTCTTTTGTTTCCTTCACTTAGTACCCACGTCCGAACTCATTTCAGTGGTTCTTGAGTATTAATCTTTTTCGGCTAGGGTCACTGCCATTTTAGGCGGCTGTTTCATGACCTACATGACACGCATGTCATTACATTCATGTCATGACCTTTTATTTATATTTGCCATACACTCTTTTCATACTATGACAATTTTGGCACCTACGAATTTTTATACTGTGCCAATTTTGGTAACCATGAATGCAAGCTTTTTCATTCCCCATTCTTGCTAGATATCATTCTTCTTGCTTACCCAAACATAAAGATGAACCGATTCTTTGCTCATACCTAATGCCCGTCATTGTCTATTAGCATAACATGCTTTGTAGCCCTATTTTCTACTGTACGTTGCCATGTTAAATTCCTCTCCAGAAATAGCAGATGCGGCATCGGCATGTGTCTTGCATTAACCTTTGCACCGTGTGCTATGTAGCATTTTACTTTTATTAATGTTATAGTCCTTCCCTGCTTGCAGAGCAGAGTAGCTTTCTTGAATGCAAGCTTTCTCCTTCCCATATTTCATTCCTGGTCTCGTTCGGGATTGCTCTTCTTGCTCAATAGCCTGGGTTTTTGCGCAAGCGACACTGAAGTGGTTGATTGCAGAATCTGGTTGCAGAAACTTGGTCGTGGTCGCTGTGTTACGTTTCTCGGATTTGGCGAGCCTGGTAAGTTGCATTGGGAAGCAGTCTCTCGAGGTAAGCGCCTGCTCCTGCAGTCCGTACAACGACATCGACTCCCAATTTACACGCACCGTGATTGGTGCTCCCCATTCCGTCTCCTGCTGCTGATAGCCACATGGGTGGAAATGCCCACAAAAATGACTGCCGAAGGTGATGCCCAGGAAACCGACTTGTACATATTGAGACAAAGTGGGGAACCAAGTGTGAGCCACATATTAGCGGTCCCCGAATGAAAAGAAACCTGCAGGCGGGAAAGGAGTTAACGCTACAATGCTGGGTAGTCGATGTCGCTGTGTTGGCTGCGGCAGCCGATGCCGGCGTCAGCCGAATGCTGCGCAATGCAACAGTAGTGCACCCAAGATCTCCTCCAGGGGGGAGGGGGGTTGACAGTTTGCCTTAATTCGCGAATACCATATAAACATCACTGATTTCAATTTCTTCACGGGAATTTGTCAAATAATGCGCTTTTTGCGCACGTTTGCGAGTGTGCAGACGATTGCGCGTCTTACATCTTAGTTGCAGTACTCAAAGGCGCAAGGAAAGACAAGAGGTTAAATAAAAGGGGGGGGGGATTAACTCGGCCTCAGGGGGGGGGGGCGGTCTTACAACCCCCGAAACCCCCCCCCCTTCGGTGCTCCACTGCAATGCAAGTTGCCTATCATCAATGATGGCTGTCGGTGCAAGCAGGTGGGATATGCTTCCCAATTGGTCTGCGTTTCTTGTTGTCGCTTATTACCAGACCACCATGTGCAACGAAGGCAAGCACTGTGCCTGTAGTCGGACTGCTGAATGCGCCTAAGCGACCCGTGTACGTCTTTACTCATTGTTACCATGTGGGTCTTAGCCAATGTATAGAGTATTCCCTATAGAGTATTCCATCAACTATATGCGGTGATTGAATGCAGAATGTTATTTTACTGTTATCTCAGATGTTTATCTTCGCTGTGTTACGTTTCTTGGATGTGGAGGCCTGGTCATTTGCATAGGGAACCAGTCTCTCGAGGTAAGTACCTGCTTCTGCAGTCCGCGCAGCGACATAGACTCCCAATTTACATCCACCTTGATTGGTGCTCCCGGTTCCGTCCTTTCCGGCTGCAGCCGTGGGAAAATTGTGCTTGTGGGCTTCCTGAGCCGCGATTTGACATACGTGCTTACGTGGTCGGAAGTGTATGAAGTTGATAGCCACCTGGGTGGAAAGGCCCGCAAAAGTGGCTGCTGAAGGTGATGCGCACGAACCCGACTTGTGCATATTGAGAGAAAGTGGGGCAATGAGTGTCAGTGGCACATTAGCGGCCCCGATAGACAGAAATAAACGTGCAGGTTTGAAAGGAGGTAATGCTAAAACGCACGGTATTCCATGTTGCTGTGTTAGGTGCGGCAGCAGATGCCTGCGTCACCCGATTGCTTCGGTATGCAAGTTGCTAATCTTCAACGGTGACTGTCGCTGCAAACAGGTGGGACACTATCTGCTTGCGCTGCTGGTTGTCGCCCGTTACCGGATCGCCATGTGCGATGATGAAAGTGAGCAGTTGATGAGCTCGCGTTTATTGTTTCAACGTATCACAACATGCAAGTTTTATTGGTGCTCTTGTACGAGAAGGTGCACTGTTTATCTGCTGCTAATAAAGTCCCACGTCCTGTTCACCCACTTGTGGCTTGTTTGTATGGGCGTCAGTAGGGAGGCTCTTTGGTCTCCTGGCAACTATACAGCACCAGCTAAGTGGCAGCCAAGGCACTGAGGCATGCCGCAAAGCCAGCAGGCCGGGCGCGGCGCGTACCAGCGTTGTACCAGCGTACGCGACTGGCAAAAAGCGGCCATATTGAATTTCGCACTGAAAAAAATTTGATATCCGCTTCCTGTTTGAGCAGCGCCATCTGTCGGGTCCCCCAGTGAGTTCCATGCGCTGCCGCTTCTTATTTTCCTACCACTGTGGAAGGTACAGTTTCCCTTCTCTAAAGTTCTATGTCTATGTTTATTCTATGTCGCAGTCTCAGCAGCCGAGCGTTCCGAATGATTCTAAGCTTTTTTCCAGATTGCGGAACTTTGGAACAGCTGCCTTTACTGTTCTTTGTACTCCCCGCAGGGGCGTCTGCGTAAGCAGGCGTTTGGTGTGTTGCGACACCACGGACCCGAGCACAAGAGGGTTGGCCCCTCCCGCGTGTAGCCGCGCAGCTTAGCCGTGTCCGGGGAACGAGTGCATAGTGAAAATAACATACCCGTAAGAAAGCTTTCACCATTTCTGGTGGCCAAATGCCTGAAAGACAAAACTGGATGAACATACAAAGCCTCAAAAATATCTAGCGGGGACCTCCTCCTAGAACTAAATGACAAAGATCAAGTGCAAAAGCTCTCAGAACTTACCAGCATTGGCGACGGGACAGTCACAATTTCAGCCCACAGAACACCAAATACAAGCAGGGGCGTGATATCCGAGGAGGACTTCCTTGGCTTGAGTGATGAGGAACTGCTGGAGGGTTTCCAAGAACAAAACGCGACTAAAGTAAAAAGAGTTGTCATCCGCAGAAATGATAAAGAAATTCCGACAAAACATCTTATACTTACCTTTGGGACAAGCGAAATGCCTACCTCTCT
This sequence comes from Dermacentor silvarum, assembly GCF_013339745.2. Taxonomy (NCBI): domain Eukaryota; kingdom Metazoa; phylum Arthropoda; class Arachnida; order Ixodida; family Ixodidae; genus Dermacentor; species Dermacentor silvarum. The sequence goes on from NC_051163.1 coordinate 73,663,724, forward strand.
CAATGCAGGATACGTAAAAGTAAATGTCAGACCATATATCCCCAACCCCAGACGATGTTTCAAATGTCAACGGTTTGGACATGCTTCAAACGCATGCCGAGGACAAACATCATCATCATCATCATCCTATATTTTATGTCCACTGCAGGACGAAGGCCTCTCCCTGCGATCTCCAATTACCCCTGTCCTGCGCTAACGTATTCCAACTTGCGCCTGCAAATTTCCTAACTTCATCATCCCATATGGTTTTCTGCCAACCTCGACTGCGCTTCCCTTCTCTTGGTATCCATTCTGTAACCCTAATGGTCCACCGGTTATCCATCCTACGCATTACATGGCCTGCCCAGCTCCATTTCTTCCGCTTAATGTCAACTAGAATATCGGCTATCCCCGTTTGTTCTCTGATCTACACGGCTCTCTTCCTGTCTCTTAACGTTAGTCCTAAGATTTTTCGTTCCATCGCTCTTTGTGAGGTCCTTAACTTGTTCTCGAGCTTCTTTGTTAACGTCCAAGTTTCTGCCCCATATGTTAGCACCGGTAGAACGCAATGATTGTACACTTCTCTTTTCAACGACAGTGGTAAGCTCCCAGTCAGGATTTGGTAATGCCTGCCGTATGCACTCGAACCCAATTTTATTCTTCTGTAAATTTCTTTCTCGTGATCAGGGTCCCCATGTGAGTAATTGACCTAGATAAACGTACTACTTTACAGACTCTAGAGGCTGACTGGCGATCCTGAATTCTTGTTTCCTTGCCAGGCTATTGAACATTATCTTTGTCTTCTGCATATTCGTCTGCAACCCAATTCTTACACTTTCTCGATTAAGGTCCTCAATAATTTGTTGTAATTCATCTCCATTGTTGCTGAATAGGACAATGTCATTGTCATAATATATTACACGCGGGAGTGGCAAACACAAACATATGAAGACAGTGTGCCGTGCGGTGGCGAAGAGGACGACGACTCTTGGCCAATACCCATGAGTGGGTATGTACTTTAAGGTCGTCATCATCATCATCGACACCGCATGGTGAACGTCGACAGTGGCGCCTCAAAAAGCGTGGCTCGAGGGAGCGTGGCCCGTGGCGTGAGCACTGCGCGAGGTTCGGAGTTCGACGGCACAGGGCTTCCTCGCTGGGCGTCCGGCCCATAGGAGCTATCGCCACCCGCGTCACTACGTCTGCACCTCAATCAAAGCTAGCACCAGCTGAGAGGCCACCTCGTCAAGGTCTTCCGCCGGGCAACTGGTCCAGGAAGGCTGGCGGTCCTGAGCCTGGCTGTTCGAGCGTTCGGGTGAGCGGTCACAGGGTTACCTCGTCCAGTTCTTCCGCTGGGCAACTGGTCCAGGAGGGCTGGCGGTCCTGAGCCTGGCTGATCGAGCGTTCGGGTGAGCGGCCACGGGGCTACCTCGCCAGCTGTGGACGTGACCTAGTGGGCTGCCGCAGTGTTCTCCGGAACACAAACCCCGCCATCGAGTAACCGGGCACGCGGAGGCTCCGGTACATCGACTGTGGCGCAGGGTCACCTGAGCTCCACGAGGCGATCTGACCCTGTAGTTAGACCCTTCTGTCCAACCAGCTGTCCGACACTGCTCTCCGAGACCGGTTCCCCGACGTCTCCGACATGGCGGCAACTACTTCTACATGAACTGTAGGCCGACTACTTTTTGACTAATCTAGATTAGCTGTATATCTTCTTGAACATATTTTGGGGAACTGTTGTATATGTGCTGTTTTAATGTATTACGTGTGTCCAATATACGTCTGATGTGTGTTTGTGCTTCCGCGTGCTGCTTCTATCTCTTTCTGGAGTGATCCTGCACCCAAAAACATCACAGTCATCTGCAAACCGAAGGTTGCTGGGATATTCGCCGTTGATCCTCACTGCTAAGCCTTCCCAGTCTAAGAGCTTGAATACTTCTAAGCATGCAGTGAATAGCATTGGAGAGATTGTGTCTCCGTGCCTGACCCCTTTCTTGATAGGTTTCTACTTTTCTTGTGGAGAACCAAGGTAGCTGTGGAATCCTTGTAGATGTTTGCTAAGATATTCACGTATGCCTCCTGTACTCCTTGATTACGCAATGCCTCTATGACTGCTGGTATCTCTACTGAATCAAATGCCTTTTCATAATCTATGAAAGCCATGTAGAGAGGTTGATTGTACTCGGCAGATTTCTCGATTACCTGACTGATGACATGGATATGATCCACCATAGAATATCCCTTCATGAAGCCAGCCTGTTCTCTTGGTTGGCTGAAGTCAAGTGTTGCCCTGATTCTATTGGAAATTATCTTGGTGAATATTTTATACAATACTGAAAGCAAGCTAATGGGTCTATAATTCTTTAGTTCTTTAACGTCTCCCTTCTTATGGATTAGTATAATGTTGGCGTTCTTCCAGCTCTCTGGTACGCATGAAGTTGTGAGGCATTGTGTATAAAGGGCCGCAAGCTTTTCAAGCATGATATCTCCTCCATCTTTGATTAAATCTACTGTTATTCCATCTTGTCCAGCAGCTTTTCCCCTGGTCATGTCTTTCAAGGCCCTTCTAACTTCAGGGCTAGTTATAGAAGGAGCTGTGTATCCGGTTCATCACTATTTTGAATTAAAGTAGATTGTCTGTTTTGGGCACTGTACTGAACAGTATAGAATTCTTCCGCTGCTTTTACTATGTCATCGAAATTGCTGATGCTATTACCATGCTTATCTTTCAGTGCATACATCTTGCCTTGTCCTATGCCAAGCCTTCTTCTTACTGATTTAATGCTGCGTCCATATTTTACGGCTTCCTCAATCTTTCCCACGTTATAACTTCGAATATCCCTTACTTTTTTCTTGTTGATTAGTTTTGACAGTTCAGCGAATTCTAGCTGATGTCTTGAGTTGGACATTTTCATCTTCTGTCGTTTCTTCATTAGGTCCTTTGTTTCTTGGGAGAGCTTACCTACTGGTTGCCTTGGTGCCCTACCTCCCACTTCAATTGCTGCTTCTGAGATCAACCTAGTTACGGTTTCATTCATTACCTCTATGTTGTCTTTATCTTCCTTTTCTAAAGCTGCATATTTGTTTGCAAGCACCAGCCTGAATTCGTCTGCTTTTACCCTTACTGCCTCTAGGTTGGCTTGTTTCCTCTTGACTAATTTCACTCTCTCTCTCTCTTCAAATTGAGAGAAATCCTAGACCTCACTAACCATGGTCACTGCACTTAACCTTACCTAACACTTCTACATCCTGCACTATGCTTGGATCGGCAGAGTATGAAATCTATTTCATTCCTTGTTTCTCCATTAGGGCTTTTCCAGGTCCACTTCTTGTTGCTGCGCTTCCTGAAGAAGGTATTAATTATTCGGAGCCTATTCCTTTCCGCGAATTCTACTAACATCTCTCCTCTTGCATTCCTAGAATCGATGTCGTAGTTGCCTATTGCTTGCTCACCAACCTGCCTTTTCCCCACTTTTGCATTGAAGTCGCCCATGACTAAAGTATACTGAGTTTGCACATTTCTCATTGCTAGTTCAACATCTTCATAAAACTGTTCTATTTCTTCATCATCGTGACTAGAGGTTGGGCTAGAGGTGACTAGAGGCTTGTACTACCTTCATTTTGTACCTTCTATTCAGCTTTATTACGACGACTGCTACCCTCTCATTAATGCTGTAGAATTCATCAATGTTGCCCGCTATGTTGTTATGCACTAGAAATCCTACCCCGGATTCTTTCTTATCTGGAAGACCTCTGTAGCAGAGGACGTGGCCGTTAGTCAGCACTGTGTAAGCCTCACCAGTTCTTCTAACCTCACTAAGGCCAATAATATCCCAGGAAATGCCTGATAATTATTCAAATAGGTCTGCTAAGCTAGCCTCACTCGAGAGGGTGCGCGTGTTGAACGTTGCCAGGTTCAGTTTCCATTGGCGGCCTGTCTTGTCCCAGAGATTCTTAGCACCCTCTGCTGCGTAGCAGGTCTGACCGCCGCCTTGGTCAGGTGCTCCGCAGCCACTGGGAACTGAGGGCCATGGGTTAATTGTCGGAGTCATGAGAGAGGTAGTGGCCGAATACTGCACCAGGGAGGCAAATTCCGGTTCTGGTGAGGAAGTGACTTTGATGAAGCTTAGTGGGCCTTACTAGTTTTGTTGCACCTGAACTAGTATAGCCCCACTAGCTCTCGGCGATATATTTATTTTTTTTCTTGCCGGTGTCAGGCACCACTCCATGCCTGAAAATGTGGTGGACTGGAGTAAGATTCGAACTTACGACCTTCAGATTTGAAGTCGGGTATTCTACCTCTGCTCCACGCCACCACCACCGAGGACAAACAACCTGTGCTAAATGCAGCTCCAATGACCACCAATCTGACAATTGCACTTCTTCTCCACACTGTGTTAACTGCAAGGGGGACCATCCAGCTTACTCGCGGTCTTGTCCTTGCTAGAAAAAAGAAAATGAAGTAATTGCACTAACTGTTAAAGAAAAAATCTCGTTCTTTGACGCAAGAAAGCGACTTTCGTACCTTTCGAGAAAAAGTTATGCCGATGTGACGCAGGTGGGGGCAGCGTCACAGAGGCCTCGGGAGTACTCCGAGCCCACACACAGTGGTCCCGCCGTGACCCCTCCCGCCCCCGTGGTGGCAGCAGCCAGTGCTGCTCCATCGTCTTCGAAGGGCCCGCAGACACCAGTATCGCAAGGCCTTAAACTCAATCGAACTCCACAGGCCCAAGATACGTGTCCCGGCGCCCAACTCTCGATCCTCCAGCGCATCTGAGAGAGCGATGGAGGTCGACGCCAAAACCCCGGTGTCGTCGACGCCGAAGGACAAGCGCTCTCTGGAGCGCGCAAAGAGGGACAAAGTTCCAATAACGACGTTAATTAAGAAAGTGACAACCTAAAGGTTATCCCTCCTCTCTAATAACCATCTCCACATCTATGTCACCTAACATCTTATATCTTATAGAACCATAATGCCATTTTTTACCTTTAAGTTTTAAAATGGCTTTTTTATTCATTGGAACTGCAGAGGACTTTTACACAACTTAGGTGACATAAGAGATATACTGAATAACTTCTCCCCTGTGGCTTTGTGCCTACAGGAAACAAACTGATGCGACAAAAACATTAATATCTTAAAAGGCTTCACTGTCGTGCGGCGCCACCGTACTCAAGCTAACCGGCTTTCGGGCGGTGTGGCTGCTGTTGTGAAATACGGAATTCCAGCTAGAGCAGTGACCATTAAGAGCCACATAGAAGCCGCTGCTGTCACCAATTTAGTACATAAAACCATTACCATCTGTTCCCTCTACATTCCTCCACACACACAGTTCACTATAAGAGATTTAGACCTGATTTTAGACCAGCTACCGGAACCATTTCTGATAGCGGGAGATTTTAATGGGCATATTACACTATGGGGGAGCAAACAAACTGACCATAGGGGACAAACAATCGAAGATTTTATCCTAAGTAATGAACTATGCCGTTTAAATACTGGTGCGGCCACGTATTGCTCCGCTAGCACAGGAGATATGAGTTGTCTTGATTTGGCAATGTGTTCTCCATCTCTGATCGCCGATCTTCATTGGACTGTAATAGCTAATCTCTACGGTAGTCATCATATGCCTGCAGCCATAAAACTAACAGCCATACTACCTATAACACATTCTAGGCCACCCCGTTGGAAACTGCACCTAGCAAACTGGCCTCTCTTCACTGAAAAAGCCAGTTTAGAAAAAGTGGTCTTAGATGACCTAAGCATAGACGAAGCGAATTAGAGGATTACTGCTTGCATAGTTGCTGCGGCGGAAGAAGCTATATTCCCCAATCTTCTGGATTCTTCAAGAAAAAACTGAAACCTTGGTGGACGAATGAATGCACACAAGCTAAAAAACTTCAAAACAAAGCGTGGGGTATCTTCCGAAGGTACCCAACACAAGATAATATTTTATCATTCAAAAAAGCGAAAGCGAAGGCGAGGTATATCCGTAGACAAGCAGAAAAAAATTCATGGAAAAATTGCATCTCATCAATTAACAGTTCAATAACATCAAAGAGAATTTGGGATCAGGTTCGCAAATTTAGGGGCGACTATGCTCCCTACACAATCCCCATACTCTCAACTCCAGGCACGCAAACAAGTCTACAGGAACAAGCAGACATATTAGGCCAGCACTTCTACATCATATCTAGTTCGACAAACTATTACACAACATTCCTAAAACACAAACAGTCCGCCTAAAAGCAAAAGCTTTCGACAACAGGAAGTTCAGATAGACCGTTTAATGTCCCTATACACTCCATGAAATAAACAGAGTAATCTCTTCGGGTAAGAAAACAGCACTGGGTCCTGACAAAATACATCACGCTATGCTGGCCCATTTGTCCCAGAAAGCGGTGGAGGCCTTGTTGCGTTTTTTAACACGATCTGGGAAACGGGTAAAATGCCTGCAGAGTGGAAAAGGCTGTTATTGTTCCCTTCCTGAAGGCGGGAAAATCACCAAATACACCTAACAGCTACAGACCTATAGCACTAACAAGTTGCCTCGCTAAATCCTATGAAAGCATAATAAATGTAAGACTAACATACGTTCTCGAAACAGATAACTTACTAGATGCTCACCAGTGTGGTTACAAGAAAGGCTGCTCAACAACTGATCATCTTGTTCGTCTTGATCATACCATACGTGAGGCACTCCTTTACAAACAGCACTGCCTAGCAGTCTTTTTCGACCTAGAAAAAGCATGCGACACCACATGGAGGTATGGCATTTTACAAGATCTAGCAACACTAGCAATACGCGGCAGAATGCTCAACTGTCTGGCCTATTTTCTGTCAAACCGAACATTTAAAGTCCGTCTGGGAGCAACACTGTCCCGAGTCTTTGTCCAAGAAAATAGCGTCCCACAGGGTTGCGTATAAGCACTACTCTTTTCGTGGTGAAGATGAACTCCATAAATTCAGTTATACCGCCCAACATTATGTACTCTTTATACGTTGACGACCTTCAAATTGCATACCGTGCCTCGGGTTTGTCTACATGCGAAAGGAAAATCCAGACAACAATTAACAAGTTGACGCAATGGGCCGATGAAAATGGATTTCGGTTTTCTACAGAAAAAACTGTGGCAGTGTTATTTTCACAAAAAAGGGGGTTACACCCTGACCCAGCTCTCAAATTAAATCAAAACCCGTTACCAGTTAAACACGAACAAGAAGTCTTAGGAATCATTTTTGATAGTAAACTAAACTTCATCGCCCACATTAACAGCGTAAAAACTAAAGCAAACAAAGCGCTTAACATCCTGAAAGTCCTATCACGTAAGCATTGGGGCGCCGACCGTACTTGCCTGTTGCATATTTGTCGTTCCGTCGTACGCAGCATTCTTTACCACGGTTGCATAGTTTACTGGTCAGCGAGGCAGTCTTACATCAAACGTCTTGATCCCACACACAACCACGGACTACGCTTAGCAACTGGTGCGTACAGAACCTCACCAGTAGAAAGCTTATAAGCCGACAATAACGAACACTGTTTGGAGCACCGAAGAGCCTTGCTGACAATTTCATACCTGCTTAAAATCACAGCTCTACCTAATCATATATGCCATACTCTTGTTACTTACACCACACATAGAACACACTATGCTAACAAACCACATAGCGTGAGACCACTTATCCTTCGATTCGAAGAAATGTGCCAAAGCTACTATGTTCCGAGCGAGGCTCTCAAAGTCGCCGAAAGACCGAACAGAGTCTTTCAACTCTCACCGAATCAAACCATGGTATGATTTCGGACATTTTTGCGATTTTACTCTAACATGCCACAAGAAAAAAGAAACACCGCTTGAAGACTGCGAATTTCGGCTCCCGCTTCTGCACACGTTTTCGGACTGATTTTTGTGATTCCTAGCAGCGAAATGTGCACAATTCGACGCAGTTTCTTCTAAGGAACACGCCGATGTCTGATGTTTGCCGGTCAGTGTAGTCTTTTTCAACTTTCGAGACGTGTTAGTTCGGACTACGCCGCGGTTCGGCTAGCCCTACCCGACTAGGCCTATCGTCGGCGGTGAGGAGCGAGCAGGACCAGGCGTCGCTCGTATGTGTCCGCGGCAGTATGCCCGCTATGGAGACAGTCGTGGAGGGAGAGGACATCTCCCGAGAAGAAGCGAATCGCCCGGGCTGGACGACGGCCATGGGCAGAAACAAGAAGGCCAAACCGGGACCGACCGTTCCGGACCGAGGCAACGAGGAACGAGCAGAGACGACGGGCGGCCGCCGCACGGCCCGCCCGCAGAGCGCGGTCAAGCGCCTCGTCGCCGCATCGAGGCTCCCCCGGCTACTGAGGGATCACATTCGCATCATAGTGAGGCTGAGAGACGGCCTCGACGTGAAAAAAGTGAGTCAAATTCGCCTAGCGCAAGCGATGGCGGCCTCGCTCACGCCGAACGAGACCGAGGAAGACATCGTTTGCCCGAACGCAATCCAGAACATTCTCGTCGTGTCCACGCCGACCGAGAAGAACGCGAACGCAAACACCGGAGTTCACCAGCTTCACCTAAGAGAAGGCGCATTCAAAGTGGCCGCATACATTGCGGCGCCGGACACCACGTGCAAGGGGGTCATCAGAGGAGTGGACCCCGAAATCAACGAGGTCCAGCTTCAGGCTATGATCGTGAACCAAAGAAATCCCAAGGTCTTGGAAGCCAAGCGGATCAAAAGCACCCCGACGGTGGTAGTGCTCTTCGACGGCATGAAACTGCCGGACTATGTCATGTGTGGCGTAAGCCTATTACGCTGCACGCTATACAGGCGGCAGAATGACGTGTGCTACGGGTGTGGTGACTTGGGCCACAGAGTCGACGTCTGCCCAAATTCTGACAAGAAGAGGTGCCGCGGCTGCGGAGGCAACGACCCGGCCGAAGACCACCATGATGATGATGATTTATTGGCATCCCCTTTGAAACGGGGTGGCGACAAATAGTCACCTAGCCTGCTTGATTTAATCAGGTATACTACACATGTTCTTTATCTAGCATTTTTGTATACCTCTCATTATCTTTCTTTTTCAAAAATTTAGCTTGTACCGCTGCCTATGATTTTAAGAGATCAGGTCGTATCCATCTTTTCCCTGCTTTTTTTCCACCAGTACTCTAATCGTCTCTTGCTGATCTCTACGGCTGATCTGTTTATGTTTCCTTCCACTTTAAACCCAAGCGCTTCTGGGAGTTGCACGTTACCTACGGTTCTCGCTGGGTGGATCCCGTCGCATTCCATTAGGATGTGCTGAGTGGTCTCTGGATCTTTACTGCAGCATACACATGTCTCATCTAGTTCCGAATATTTGTTCCGATATGTTTTCGTCCTTAGGCAACCGGCTCGAGCCTCAAATAGCAAGGCACTGCCCCTTGTGTTATCGTACAGATTTTCCCTTCTAATTTCTTTCTTCTCATTCTTGTAAATCTCCATTGTCCTTTTCGTTTCCATTCTTTGCATCCAATTCACGGTCTCTATTTCTCTCACTTTCTTTCTGATGACCCCTGGTTGTCTATTTGCAGTTTCGATTATCCTGTACTTTGTTGCCAACTTCCTTGACCTCTTCCTCCATTCTGTGTCCACGCTTTTCATGTAGAGATACTTGTGCACTTTAGCCGCCCATTTATTTTCATCCATGTTCCTGAGCCTTTCTTCAAAACTAATTTTGCTTTGTGCTTCTCTGACTTCAAAAGAGGCCCAACCCATGTCTCCATGCACTGCCTCATTTGTCGTATTACCGTGTGCTCCCAAAGCCAACCGGCCTACTGATCTTTGGTTAACTTCCAAACCCGCCAATATATCCGATTTTAAGCATATAATGGCATTTGCGAATGTTAGCGCTGGCACCATTACTCCTTTCCAGATTCCACGCACCACCTCATACTTATTGTGGCCCCACAGTGCTCTGTGTTTCATTAATGCTGCATTCCGCTTCCCCTTTATTTTCAGATTATCTTGGTGGTCGCTTGAGTAATTCTTTCCTTCGTTTCCAGTGCTCGCCCAAGTGCGCCCTCTGCGGGGGCACCACACCGGACGGTGGACGGCAAGTGCAAGCAACGATACCAAGTGCCTTACGTCGTGCGGCGCAGGAGGCGCCGACGCAGAAAGGCGAAGAAACCGCAGCTGCAAAGTCAGCCACAACGGCTGGAGAGCAGATCACGCGATTCCAGCGTGGCAAGCGCCCCCAGACGGAGACGTTCGACAACGCCGACACGACGACATTGCAGCCGATCGAGAGGTCGCTCCCGCTGCCAAGTACGCATTCAAGAGGGGCCGACCTGGGCAGACCGGGTCAAGCTAAAGCCGCAGCCGAAAGCACAACCAAAGGTAACGCAGGTAGCATTGCCAAAGCATAACAGGGAAGACCCTAGAATAGCTGAACTTGCGGAAGAAAACGCGCGCCTCAAGGTGGAGATTCAGCAAATGAGGGCGGATTTCGAATTGTTTCGGAAACAAGGTTCTACTCCCCAGCTAGTCGAACAACAGCAGCAGCAGGTGTCGCAAAATACACCGACCACGCAAGGGGAGCAGCCGGTTCGCTCGATCAAACGCAGGGCCCCTCCTCTGACGGAGGAGGGAAACCTGGCGGAACCCGAGTCCAGGAGCATCCCATTGGGAATTCAGCAGTCGATTAGCTCTTTGCAGCTAATAGTGCAGCAACTATCGGAAAGCATGGTAGCGCTCGCGACAAGAGTGACACGTATCGAAGCACACATGGCACCTGCAGGTGCTAAACAAATCCAAGGTGTCAATCATGGCGAACAACTGAACTAGAGAGCTGGTCGTGTGGCAGTGGAATTGCGCTAGCTTCAAAAAGCGCAAGGCTCCGCTGCTGCAGTTCCTTGCCTCACAGGCGGACAAACCGCACATCATAATCTTACAAGAAACTTGGGGTAGCGAGGCGACCCTGCCCGGATACCGGGTCGGCTCGTCGAAATTCGAACAGGGTAAACGCGGAGTGGCGACCCTCGTCGCGAACAAATGCTCTTTCCAGGAACGAGATTTGAAATTAGGCAACGTGAAAGCGGAGGCAACCGCGATCGAAATCATACCGAACGGTTGGCTGGAAAACAGCGTATTCGTAGTGAACGTCTACAGCTTGCCCTCTGACCACAGACAGTCGTTCGCATCGATAATAACGAAGGCGACCTTAATGGCCAGGGGGGCCCCACTAATAGTGGCTGGAGATTTTAACGCGCCCCACGAAGCCTGGGGTTACGGAAGGCCAATGCCCAAGGGAGAGCGGCTATTGGAGGCAGTCACTAAGTGCTCGCTAGAGCTGGTGACGGACCCCCGCTATCCTACTCGACTAGGCACATCGGTGGCGCGGGATACGACGCCTGACCTGACCTTCGTCAAAAACGTGCGAGGGGCCGAATGGCGCAACCTGCACGAGAACCTCGGCAGCGACCACTACATTCCGGCGGTGACGATCCCCATCAGGGCGGCACCACCGAGAGAATTTAAGGTCACCGACTGGGACGCCTTTCGCAAAATAAGGAAGGAAGACACAAGTGAATACGCGGACCTAGACAGCTTCTTTCGAAGGCTCAAAGAGGACGTTAGCACCGCGACGAGGGTCGTCCAAACCGAACTGAACGTGGAAAGGATGGACGCGAGATTGGAACACCTATTAGAGGCAAAGAATTCCATCACGGCCAGGTGGAAAACGCAAAGACTTAATCGCAGACTGCGAATAAAAAAATAGCTGCACTAAACAGGGAAATCGAAGCGCACTCGATCGAGCTTTCCAAGCAACAGTGGAACGAGGTGTGCGCGTCGGTAGACGGACAGATGAGAGCCGGAGGCAAATGGAAGCTCCTAAATAAACTGTTAGACGACAGGCAATCCAAAGGTAATCGGAGATTGGCAATGGATAGGATTTTACACAAGAAAAAGGAGCAGGGCAAAACGGAGAGCGAGCTCCTAAAGGAGCTGGCGGAGACGTATTTGCCACTGAGCCCGTCGGGCGACGGCGACTATCCACAATACGCTGGCGCAGAGGTCGAAGAAGTCGACGCGCCCTTCACGGAATCAGAAATTTGGGATGCTTTACAAGGCCTCAACGGACGCTCGGCGACTGGCCCGGACGGTGTCTCGAACAAACTGTTGTGAAACCTAGACGGAAAGTCGGTCGAGAAGCTCACAGAAGAAATCAACAGAGCGTGGGAAACGGGACGAGTACCCGAGGTCTGGAAAGAGGCCTCGGTCATACTAATACCGAAACCCGGTAAACCACTTGCGCCGGAGAACATGCGGCCGATATCGCTAACCTCGTGCGTGGGCAAGACAGCGGAACATGCCACACATAACCGAGTATCGCGGTACATAGAGAGAGAGGGCCTCTGCCCACACAACATGGTGGGCTTCAGACCGGGCCTCTCCACACGGGACGTAATGCTACTACTCAAGAAGCATATAATCGACGGCATGACCAGAGACACCAGGGGCATACTGGCCCTGGACCTAACGAAAGCGTTCGACACGGTAAAACACAGATTTCTACTGGAAACGATCTCGGTGATGGGGCTCGGCCGGAAATTCCACTCTTACATAAGCTCCTTCCTCAGAGACAGGAAGGCCACGATCAAAATAGGACATGCCACGTCCGATTGGTACACGCTGGGGGCGAAGGGCACCCCACAAGGGGCGGTGCTCTCCCCACTATTATTCAATTTAGCAATGAAAGGGCTCTCGAACCGGCTGACGAGAGCGACCAATGTCAATCACTTCCTGTACGCAGACGACATTACGGTGTGGTGCACGGGAGGGTCCAACGCAGATGTCGAGCGGGCTCTCCAAGAGGCGCTGGACACAACGGAAGAGTACCTGATGGATACGGGACTCCGCCTGTCACCCAGCAAATCGGAACTGTTGTTGTACAGGCCCTCGAAACAGGGCATGAGGAATTTGACGCCGATCGATCAAATCCCAATCAAATTACACACGACCGACGGCCAGACGATCCCCAGAGTGGACACTATAAGAATCCTGGGGCTGCTAATTGAGGCTAAAGGCGGTAACACGCAAACCGTCATGAAACTAACGTCGAAAACGGAGAACATGCTCCGGCTGATCCTCAGGGTGACCAACCCAGGGGAGGGCTCAGCGAGAGCAGTCTCATCAGACTTTACCACGCCTTCCTCATGAGTCACGTAAATTAAATCGTAGCCTCGGCGCTAAAATGGACCAAGAGGGACGCGGCCAAGATAGAGACACTGATGCGCAAGAGTATCAAAAGGATGCTAGGTCTTCCGATTACTACAAGCACAGAGCGGCTGGATCAGTTAGGGGTCCACAACTCGCTAGCAGAAATCATTGAAGCACAGACCAAGGCACAGGTCGTGCGGCTGTCGACCACCAGGGCCGGCAGACGCATCCTAGAAGAAGCAGGCATAAATACACAGGCAGAGTGCAACGCACTCAAGGTCGCGCTCAGCGCGTCGGTCAGGGTTACTTTCAAGGTTGAACCGCTTCCGATAAACGTCCACCCGCAATTCAACGAGGGGCGCCGAAAGGCGAGGGCCCGAGCACTACTGAAATCGACCGCGAACTGCCCGGGACAGGCGGCATTTGTAGACGCGGCCCAGTGTGGGCGCAGCGACCGGTACGCAGCCGTCTCAATACGCTGGGATGGGACGATCATTAACGCGGTATCGGTCAAGGGGGTAACATCCGAAGTGGCCGAACACGTGGCAATAGCCATGGCAATGAGGGACCCCGAACGTCCTTACGTGTTCATAGATTCACGATCAGCGGCCAGAGCATTCGCCTCGGGCTCCATATCGCGAGAAGCGGCGGCCGTCCTCGGCAACGAGGGAGCTGCGGGTCATCACATCGTCAAATGGTTTCCGGCCCACATGGGGGCCGACGTGCACCCCGACTTTCCCAACGCCAACGAGCTGGCGCACGACCGCGCGCGAGGACTCACGCACCGCGGCGATCCTGGCGAGCGAAGTGGCGGGGAGGGAGGGGAGCACCGAGACCCGCTGCTCACCTTCAACGAAATAACAACGCACTATCAGCTGTCGAGGAGGGCCTTCCCGCTCCCCCACGCTAAACTCAATAGACCACAGTCATCGATATTCAGAATGCTTCAGACAGGGTCGTTCCCCTCGAGAGGCAGACTGAGCCTTTATTCACCAGATGTAGAGCCGCAATGTCCGGATTGTGGCGAATCATACTGCTCGCTAGCGCACATGCTCTGGCAATGCTCCGCGTTAAGCGGTACCATGTTCCGTAAAGAAGAAGACTGGGAGGACGCTCTGCAAAGCGACGACCACCAGACGCAGCTCCAGGCTGTCCAGAGGGCTCACGAAATGGCGGAGGCTCCCGGGCTTCCCGTCCCAACGTGGGTGCGGAAAGAGTGGGTGGGGAGGGGTTCCTCAGGACTCAATAAAGTTATTTCCTCCTCCACCGCTTGAACACATATTGCAAGATTTGTCAGAGTTACAAAATAAATGCAGTGACTACACCAAGTTTTACATTGACGGTTCCAAGACAAATGAACATGTTGGAAGCGCAGTTGTATCCGAACACTGGGAAAATTGTCTTAGGTTGCCACAGTGTCATGAGTAAGACGCCGGCGGCGCCATAAAAGAAGACAAGGACGATGTGAGCGGAGCGTTCTGAACGGCGCGAGCGCGCGAGGCGCGTGACCCGAGGCGTGATCGAGGGATGAACGGCGTTGTCTGAGCATTATCGACGTGGTTCCGGGCCAGGAAGGTCGCATCGCCAGCTCCGCACTGGCGACGGGAGACTTGGGGGTCTGGCCGAGTCCGTGACGTTGGCCGTCCAAGGTGTGGCCGTCGACCTCGGCAAGTTCGAGTGAGGTTCCTGGACCGGCTGCAGCCTCTCACGGCAGGACCGGGCACCCCAGAAAGGACCCCTCTTCCACGGCAGACCGGCACGTTCGATGATCCCCGGAACGCCACGTCGGCACTCGGGAAAGAAGCTGGACGGAAGCGGCGGCCGAGCACGTCGCTAGGCCTAACCCGTCACCTCTCCCGGCCACGTCAGCAACAGCAACCGGGTCAAACAGGCTCCGAAGATGAGCGGGTGAACGTACCGACTGCAAGGCAGCCACGACTATGCGACAGTCGGCGAAAGCAACGACTTTAAGAAAGGCCCAACGAGATTCTCGCCGGGAGAATACGAGCGACGAGGGCGAACTGAGTAAGGACGATACATTCTTGCAGTAGGCCAGAGTTGCCAGACGTTCGCGTGGGAAACGCCCAGAATTAGTGTAGGCGTAGTTAAGGACATCTTTAGTGTGTATTTTAGTGTGTTCATTAGGTTGTACATTTGTTGGCATTTATTTATTCATTGTCTTTTAGTTCAGTGTGTAGCTTGATTTTCGGTTTGAGGCTTGTTGGTTGTGAGTTCGCGTGTAAATAAAATCTGCTTGCTGTGTTGCCACGCCTCTTCCCTCTCCATCTCTCATAACACCCGCACGCCTCCGAGATCGGTGACGAAAAACACATCAGACACAGTTTGCTTCGGTTTTTACAGCTGAAGTATATGCCCAGCTTATGGCATTCGAAAAAATAGAAACAGTAAATTTTAAAAAAGAGTTGTGTACACAGATTCCCTCAGTTTACTTAATTCCATCCATAGAAAATCAGAGTGCGAACCTTTTCTCGGCTGCATCTTGAGAATGCTCGGCAAAAATGAAAAGCATGGTACAACAATTCGTCTCTGTTGGGTTCCAAGCCCACGAAACCCAGGAAATGAAAAGGCGGACAAATGCGCTGCAATCACATCACGTAAAAAAGTTACACAAATAAATCTTCCCTTGAAGGACTGTGCCCGGGTGGTCCGTGCTGTGGTCACCTCAAAGTGGCAACAGAAGTGGGACTGCCAAGTAAACAACAAGCTGCAAATAGTAAAACCCATACTGCAGGAGTGGAAGACATCATATCACCAGGAACGTTTCATGGAAGTTATTTTATGTCGCGTTCGCATCGGACACGCACATCTCACACACAACTTTTTATTGAAAAATGAACAACAAGTGGTTTGTGATCAATGCCAAGAATCTCTAACTGTGAATCACATTTTAATAACACTTTCTGCGACTGCGGTCGCGCGAATTCGAGCAGCGAGTGACTCGAGAGAGTGACTCGCGCGAACAGAGAGTGACTCGCGCGAATCGAGCAGCGAGTGACTGGAATGAAACGGTCGCCTTTCGAGCAAACCAACCATTTGCGACCACATGCGACTGGTCGCTTTGCGACTAACTTGGTGGCGCGACCTCGCCTAGTCGCAAGTGTGAATGGGCCCTTAGAATGATCGGTTGCCGGCGTTGAAAGGTTAAAGCTGTTGAAGCTCCTGCGTTGTTTCTCTTAACAACTTGTACTGTTATTTATAAAGTTGTAGTCCTTTCATTCATCCCTATTGAAAAAAAAATGTGAACGACAATGTACGAGAAATAGTGTACGCGATTATTGCTCCGTAGACTGTGCGAGAAACTCGTTCAGTCTGCGAGAACTCGTTGAGTCTACGAGAACCTCGTACAGTCTACGCAGCAATAATCGCGTACATTTCTCGCACACATGCGTACGAGATCGCGTTCTTGTCACTGAACGAGATTCTCGTACATTATAAACTAGTTCGTTTCTACGAGCTGAGTGCGTACAAGATGACGAGCTTGTATGACCTGCGAGAGTATGCACCCTGAAAAAGATAGGCACCTCATATTCATATTTAGTATAATAATGCAAATACAATTCTTGTAAATACAATTGTTCATGCATGAACACTTGTGCGTACCTTACTGCAGTGTTGTGTTGCTGTAATGGTTTGTTCAGAAATCTACAGTAAAGAGTTATGTTGAGGTGAAAAAAATGTCAGGTGAGGTAATGGTTTGTACTTGTTAATATACAAGTACACGTTACACAGGTTCTTCAGCACACCTATTCAAGCTTACATTAATAGTGAAGTCCTCCGATTTTAAGCAAGAGCACGTCATACATCTCGCAAGCGTTGTTTATTGTACCTTGTAATGGTACTTCAATACACCCAGTCTGTTGACAGAAGACCACTGGAATGTGTTGCTTGAGTGAGAGCTTGCCGCGCACCTGAAAAAGTAAACAAAAGCCAACAATTTTTTTTTCACACATGCAATAAGATAACACATAGGCAAAAACAGTATAGCTGACATTCACACAGGCAAGAATGCTTTAGCATTCAGAACATGCGATACTGAACAAACTTTATTAAAAATAAGTGGTTTCCTGCAATGCTTATGACTCCTAAGGAAACGTGCATTATAGTGTGGTAGAATAACCTGTCACATTAGCAGATCACTGAAACAAGTGTTATTACAGTAAAAAAAGACATTATTTGAGTAATAATAATTACTGGTACTGAAGCAACATAAGTAACATGCATAAAATCTACTTTTAGAGAGCAGCATCAACAGGTCGAGCTAATTAAATAACTTGGAAACTGCTATTCTGCCAGCAAAACTTAAAATCGTGGTGGCGTAGTGGCTTTGGCATTGCACTGCTAAGCCGAATGGCGCAGGATAAAATCCCATGCACAACGGCCACATTTTGATGGCAGCAAAGTGCAGCAACACCCCCATAAGGTGCATTGGGCACATACCCCCGGTGTTCAAAGTTAATCCAGAGTTCCCCACTACAGTGCCCCCCATAATCATATTGTGCAGAAGGACTTGGTGTTAGGCAAGTTGCTGTTTGCTGGACGACATATTATAGCGCAAAGGCACAAATACACAGAAGATACACAGACACACGTCACAGGCGCTACTAGACAGTTTTAGTTACACGTACGTAGGGACTTTACGTACGCAAACGTGAAAAGTCTGCGTACCTTACGTGCACGCAATCTGAAACGCTTTTAGCTACACGTACGTGACACGCGCCAAGAGGAACCACGTAGCTCCATCTATCGGGAAATACGAACACTGCGGCAGCCAATTCAATCCAGTATGAGTATTTCATCCAAGCCGGTGATGTGCATTGATGCGTGCCGGCGATGGTCTCCGCAATGCCTGGAAGTGTGTTGTACAAGCGTTACCTGCTCTCATCGTTGTCTTGGAATGAAAAAGATGACCAGTCATCTTGGCGCCGTATTTCGATGCAAGCCGTCTGCGCGCGCTCGGCACGCTATCGCTTGTTTGTGATCTCGCGAAACGCCCACGTGAAGCTGTCTACGTGCGCAAGAAACGCACGCAAAGAATCGAATCTCACGTACGTCCGTGAGACCAGCGCGCGGCCGCTACGTTCTGCGCATGCGCACTGCTTACACGTAGAGGCTCTACGTACGCAAAGCCTCTACGTACGTGAAACTAAAACTGTCTACTAGCAACTTTATTTGAAGCACAGCGAGATACAGTATATGTACTCCTCACAACGCGCAGGCGCACCAGCCACTTCGGGCAGAGCACAGAGGGCGATTATCAGGGCTAACACGATCATTTTGAAGATCTAAAGAAAGTAAGTTCCACATCATGAAAACAACATAGGTCAACTTCCACAAGCACCACTTTTTTCTTTTATGTAAAATGCTTCCAACACCTCACGTGCGGTTTTATCTTTAGTTCTGCCCAGGATCTTCCCATCATTAAATCTCGCACGACAAGGACAGGCTTTACAGTGTGCTGAAAGATGCGCATTCAAGTCTTTCGTCGTGTTGTTAGCATGCTACATCATTCCATCATTGATGCAGCGGCCAGTTTGTCCTACATAGGACTTTCCACAAGACAGTGGTATTTCATAAACCCCTCTGGTAGCACATCGCCAGTAAGGTGTGACGTGTTGTACTTGGCAGCCTACCTTAGATCTGCCCATTATGCGGGGACACAGTTGGGCCAGCATATTGGGAACAGAAAACACTACAAAAGCGGGCACATTGGTGAATGAGGCCAGAGCTGGTGAGCCGAGTGGCCAAAGACCGCAAGTTGTACCGTATGTGCATAAGTTGAGCCACAATTTAAAGAAAGTGGCGAACAGGCATGGAGTGCATGAATTGTTCTCTGTTCCCAATAGGCTGGCCCAAACGTGTCCCCGCATAATGGGCAGATCTAAGGTAAGCTGCCAAGTACATGTAACACCTTACGGGCAATGTGGTCCCGGTGTGGTTTATGAAATCCCACTGCCTTGTGGAAAGTCCTATGTAGGACAAACTGGCCGCTGCATCAATGATTGAATCAGGGAGCATGCTAAAAACATGACGACAGACTTGAATGCGCATCTATCAGCAAAAAAAAGCCTGCGCTTGTCGTGCGAGATTTTATGATGTGAAAATCCCAGGCAGAAGTAAAGATAAAATTGCATGTGAGCTACTCAAAGCGTTTTACATAAAAAAGTAGTGCTTGTGTAAGTCAGACCTCTGTTGTTTTGTACGACGCGGAACTTGTTTTCTTGGGATCTTCAAAGTGATTGTTAGCACAGATAATCGCCCTCTGTTGTCTTCCCGAAGTGGCTAATGCGCCTGTGCGTTCGGAAGAGTATATATACCGTAGGCTGTTGTGTTTCGAAAAAAGTTATTAGCAGCACCTGTGAGATGTTTTCGTGTATCATCTGTGTATTTGTGCCTTTGCCCTACAATATGTCGTTCAGCAATCATATTGTGGTTTTGACAAATAAAACCCAAAAATTTTATTTAAAGCAAATAGTATTGCACAAGGCCAAATGCTTATATAGAATCATCTGACAGCAGCTACGTTTAACAAAATTTAATACTTTCTAAAACAAGAAACTTTCAGATGGTTTGAGCAAAAATATACTAATGCCAAAATTAGTGCCATTAGTTTTATATGGCCCATTCTGCCTTACTTTCTTTTTAACCAAAATTACAAAATTATGTATGCAGTGCAGGTGCTCCCCACATTTAAAGAAATTGTCACCGTTCCTTAAAGTGCATGGTTTTGTTTCCAATGACAGCACAAGTATTCTTTGCGATTGTTAGCCAATGAAGTGATTGTCAAACGTCTTGAAATCACGGACTCCTGGACAGGATAACTAGTCACATTGGGCACCCTTTCATCAGTTTTTGTCCACAAAATCAAGCAAGTAAAGACATTACCCTGAGTCTGCAACTGTTAATGCGTTCTGTTTGGTAATGATAATTTTATGGTCATTGACCCAAGCCAAGCCAAGCCAAGAAAGCTCCCTTTCTGGAGCCGAGACAGGTTCCTGGATTACACCATGGAAGGTAAGCTCGTGGGCCCTTCTCCTGCTTCAGAAAGAGCTTACTGCTGGCACGTTAAACGATGCAGCTTACTTTCGTCAGTGTTGGGTGAAGTGCCAGTGCTGAAGTTGTCTTTTGCGCAGAATGGCAGTTTCAGGTTTAGTGGGCTTGTAGGAAGACAAGCTCAAGATAACTTCCTGGTTTGAACAGGCTGTTTTGGATATAATACATCAAGCTTTCTTGTGACTGCCCGCACAGCTGGTCCGTTAGTCCCGCTGTGAAGTTGACATTCAGCTGTATGCCCCAGAAGACCCGAATAATGGTCTGCTCTAGTTCACACCCTGTGAAGAATGCTCGAGTTTCCAAGCTCTTGATTTTCTGTCAGCACTCTTGAACTCTTGCTGTCAATAATTTCTTCCCAGCTGGCCGAATTATCTCGAGGTCCCACGCTGACACTACCGATGCTTTCAAGTGTAGACTTTTCAGGATAAGGTTCTTTGCAGGAAAGGTGGCACTTACAGATTTCTATTCTGGACGCGAGTGAGACGAACCAGTAAGTCTTGGTAACAATGTTTTGTACATAAGTTCTGCAGAAGTTATTATCATGGGTTCGACGAAAATTCATTTAGCCAGGTAACGACTATGAAATTGTGGTGAATGGCCAAGTGCTTATCATCGTGTTAGTGACGATACAATTTTTCGTAAAACGTTTAACTCCAACAGGACTACACACAAGATGTAACCAAGACTTGCCGGTTCATTTCACTCAGGCCTTGAATAGCCACCTGTAAGTGCCACCTTTTTTTAAGCCACACTTGCAAAGCTAGGAGTCTTATCCTGAAAAGTCTTCAATTGAAGACATCAGTAGTGTCAGTGTGGGGCCTCAAGATAATTCAGCAAGCCGAGAAGAAATTGCTAACAGTACAAGTAAAAGTATGCCAACAGAAAATGAAGGGCTTGGAAGCCGACGTATTCTTCGCAAAGTGTCAACTACAGGGTCATTGTTCACGAGTTCCCGGATGCGTAACTCCATGCCAACTTCATGCCGACGCTAAGGAAACACCAGGGCAGGCAGTTGCAAGAAAAGAAGTTTAGTGCTCTAAGAAAAATGCGGCCACTCAAACCATGAAAGTGATGATGATGTGTGGTGTTTAATGGCGCAAGGGCCATATATGGCCAAAGAGCGCCATGACAAGTGGTAATGTAATTGATGAGCTGTTATGACGCGGGCAATGAGTTTCTCATGGTAGATGTGACATGGCTGTAAAGGGGCCTAAAAACTGTCGCTGTAAATGGCGTAAAACATATAGGTAGTAAAATAATGATAGTGACTGAAGTGGCGTATGCTATGAGTTGAAAGGTGGAAGAAGGTTGTGATAACATGTACTTAAAAATGAAAAAGTGATGGTTGACAACGAGTAGCACAACAGCCTCACCAGGTACCTTGAGTACAAGGGGCCCAAGGCATGTGCTATAAACAAAGATTGACATCGCAACAGCGGTCTCTCGCAGGAGGCCGTGCTACGAATTTCTTGGGCAGAATACGTTGAGCGTACGAACGTCATTTAAAAAGGCTAAAACGGACTTCATGTCAAATAGCGGTTCTCTGCCTAGAAACAGCGCTAGGTGAAGTGGTATACACTGCCTATATGCTAAAGGGAAGTGTCTTTTCCGCTCGGCTTGTGCTTCGCGACATTCCGGGAAGACATGCTGAACGCTGAGGGTGTCCCCACATCTACTACACATTGGACGGTCACCGCCAGTCAGCAAATAACTGTGTGTACCATAAGTGTGTCCTATTCTGAGACGACAGAATAGGACATCACTTCGTCTTGAGTTGGTCAGTGATGGCCAATACCCTAAATGTGGCTTAACCACGTGGAGCTTATTAAGAATTTCAGCGTCCCACTGATGTTGCCAGTACGTTCTCAGTTTTTTCCGCAAATATGGCTTTAGGTAAACAAATGGAACAGCTATGGACATGTTGCAAGATTTTGTATCTAAGGAAGTTGCCATTCGGTCTGCTAGCACGTTACCTTCAATACCTCTGTGTCCAGGCACCCAGCATAGCGTTACATGTTGGCCAGAGGCATAAATAGTACATAGGAGGGAGAAAAGTTCTGCAATTACTGGATTTTTGTGTTTGCAGCATGACATCAATGTTTTAACGACGCTTAATGAGTCTGTGTATATGACCGCCCTATGTAGTTTTAACTGCTTGATGTGTTTCGCAGCGGACCATACTGCATACGCCTCTGCTGTAAAGATGCTTGTGTGAGGGTGGAGAACATCGGACTCCGAATAGGTTGGGCCGACGGCTGCATAAGATACGCCGGCATGCGATTTAGACGCATCTGTATAATATTCTGGACACGAGTACTTAAATTGTAACTCTAGAAAATGCATACGAATGTGGGCCTCTGGAGCGTGCTTCGTTACTTCCACAAATGACGTGTCGCAATCAATGATGTGCCACAACCACGGTGGTAACGGCTTAGCAGGAGCCATTAGGCGATTTTCAAGAAACGGAACGTCCATATCTTCGCTGATCCTCTTCACACGGAGCGACAATGGCTCTCTTGATGCAGGCTTGTTATGAAAAAGTGTTGCAGAGGTCATATCGTTGATGGTATTATAACAAGGATGGTCTTTATCAGTTTGTACTTTCAGAAAGTAATTAAAAGTATCATATGATCGTTGTAGATCAAGGGACCATTCGTTCGATTCTACATAGAGGCTTTGAATAGGGCTTGTCCTGAAGGCACCGGTGGCGAGGCGGATACCAAGATGATGCACAGGGTCCAGCATCTTCAGAGCACTGGGGGTAGCAGAGTTATACACTACTGCGCCGTAGTCTAACCGCGATCGTACAAGGCTCCTATAGAGGTTCATGAGGCATTTTCTGTCGCTACCCCATGTTGTGTGTGACAGTATTTTCAGGATGTTCATTGTTTTCAGGCACTTTGCTTTAAGATACTTGATATGAGGAATGAAGGTTAGTTTTGTGTCGAGTATAATGCCTAAAAATTTGTGTTCCGTGTTGATTGGTATGTGCTGTCCATGCAGCATAATATCTGGATCCTGTATTAGGCCTCTCTTTCTAGAAAAAAGTACACAGGAGCTTTTGAGAGGGTTTAGCCTAAAACCGTTTTCATTTGCCCAATTTGACACTTTGTTCAGTCCGAGCTGAATCTGACGCTCGCATATTGGAAGGTTACAAGACTTAAATCCTATCTGCACATCATCGACATATATTGAATAAAACATAGAGGATGGAGTGACTTTGTGAAGGGAATTCATTTTCACAATGAAAAGGGTGCAACTAAGCACGCCCCAGTGTGGCACACCAGTCTCTTGAGTGAAACTTCTGGACAGGGCATTGCCCACTCTTACGCGGAATGTGCGGTTAGACAAGTAGTTCTCTATCATGTTTATCATGTTGCCGCGTACACCCATTGCAGATAGGTCTCGGAGGATTCCGAATCGCCATGTTGTGTCATATGCTTTCTCCAAGTCGAGAAATACAGAGAGAAAGAATTGTTTGTGTATATAAGCGTCTCTGATGTTTGCCTCAATGCGAATGAGGTGGTCTATTGTTGACCTACCTTCCCTGAAACCACATTGCATCGGGTCAAGTAGACGGTTGCTTTCCAGGAAATATATAAGACGCCGGTTCACCATTTTTTCATATAACTTGCACATACAGCTTGTCAGTGCCATTGGCCTATAGCTGCTGGCTAGTGCGGGGTCCTTGCCTTGTTTATAAATTGGGATGATAATGGCTTCCTTCCATGAGGATGGAATATGTCCAGATATCCACATGGTATTATAAAGAGACAGAAGCGTGTTTAGTGTTTCTGAGTGCAGGTTCTTAATCATTTCATATATTATGCGGTCACCACCTGGTGCGGAGTTGGTGCAAGAACTGAGAGAGGCCTTGAGTTCAGCGAGACTAAACGGACTGTTGTAAGGTGCATCTGTTGTGCTTTTTCGTTCGAGGCGTTCCCGCTCTGCGCGTTCCTTGAACTTTAGAAAAGTTGGCCAATAGTGTGATGTACTAGAAATACTTTGAAAATGTTCGCCCAGGAAATCTGCTTGCTCTCTCATGCTGTTGCCTTGAGTGCTTACTAAAGGAAGTGGTTGTGTTTGCCGGCCATTTAATTTGTTCACCCTGTTCCAAACCTTATTCTCATCCTTGTAAGAGTTGATGCTACATATGTATTTTTCCCAACTGTCTCGCTTAGCACGTCGACGTGTTCTCCTGCCCTGTGATTTTGCCTGCTTGAAATTAACGAGATTCTCCGCAGTTGGAGAGTGACGAAGCAGGCGCCAAGCCTTATTTTGTTTTTTTCTTGCCTCTCTACATTCGTCGTTCCACCAAGGTATACGACGCTTATTAGCAAGTCCGTTAGTTTGTTTTATGCATTTTTCAGCGGCGTCAATTATAAAACCTGTCAAATATGCCACAGCATCGTCTATATTAAAAGAAACTAAAGCATCCCACTCCAAGTACGTAATCTTTTTAAACAGTTCCCAGTTAGACGAGTCGGTTTTCCATCGAGGAACCTGTGGAAGGCAGCTAGCTTGTTTTGTTATATTTAAAACAATAGGGAAGTGGTCACTTCCGTAAGGGTTTTTTATGACCTTCCAGTCAAGGTATGGCATCAGAGTTGGAGAGGCTATGGTTAGGTCTATTGATGAGTATGGCTTATGTGTGGCGCTATAGAAGGTGGGTTCTTTTTTATTCAGCAGAACCGCACCAGAACATAAAAGAAAGTCTTCTACAGTACGCCCTTTTGCATCGCGGCGCGAGTCGCCCCAAAGCATATCATGGGCATTCAGGTCACCTGTTATTATGAATGGCTCAGGGAGCTGATTGACAAGCGTATGAAGTTCCGTAAGCGTCAAACGATGTTCGGGTGGTACGTACAGTGAACAGATTGTCACCAACCTGTCAAACAGTATTGCCCTAACAGCTACTGCCTCTAGATTTGTTTGAAGGTGGAGGTGTTGGCAAGCAACTGACCTCTGAGCTATAATGGCCACGCCGCCAGACGCGGTGTGGCCGTCATCGCGATCATTGCGAAATAATGTATAGTGTGTTAGGAGATTTGTATTAGGTGTCTTTAAGTGTGTTTCCTGAACACAGAACAGCCTAGGATTAAATTCTTGTATTATTTCTTTGATGTCGTCTAAGTTGTTTATAATGCCACGGGCATTCCAATGAATAATTTGTACCGCCATCTTGTTGAAGAGAGTGTTCTGTGTTCAGTTGTGTAGTGTCTTAAGTAACAGGACCGTCGTTTGGCCCCGTTATAGGTTTTTTGTTGGTTTTAGCGCGCTCGAGAGAGCCACGCCGGTTTTTGGGCACCAATGGTGCCGGTGTTGTGTCCATGCCTCCTGGGAGGCACTGGATGCCCGCACGTGCGGGCTGCTAGTTCGTCTTTCAGACCTCGCCTGGTGGGGCGTGGTCTTGAGACCCGACGTCCCTGAGGTAGCCGGTCTCTCTGTCTGGGTGGGTGGAGCAGACTTGACTGCAGCCACCGCAGGGGCGGAGGGCGCCACAGCCAACGGCTCACTATGCGCGAGCCGGGCAGGTGGCGGAGGCCGGTTCGACGCTGCCCCCTGACGCGTCGCCTCGGCATAGGTTGTGCTGTGGAATGGTGAGCACCTTTGACGTGCTTCCTTGAAAGAGATATTCTCACGCACTTTTAGAAGTTATAATTTCCTTTTCTTTTTTCCAGTTACGACAAGATCGGGAGTAAGCTGGATGCTCACCGTCACAGTTCACACAGTGAGGTGTCGCTTCACAGTTATCTGAGGAATGACCTTGGGTTCCACATTTCGCACATGTGAGTTTACCACGGCAGCTTTGCGAGCCGTGGCCAAATCGTTGACATTGGAAACATCTTCTGGGATTAGGCATGTATGGCCTGACAGCTATCTTTGTGTATCCAGTTTCTATGGTTTGTGGCAGATCGCAAGTGGCAAAGGTCAGAATAAGGTGTTTTGTAGGAATTTCTTTATTGTCTCGTCTGATAGTGATACGCTGTACATTGGTTACGTTTTGCTCTTTCCAGCCTTCCAATAGTTCGGTTTTGGACAAGTCGATGAGATCTGCATCAGACACTACACCGCGTGCTGTATTCATAGAACGATGAGGTGAAACGGTGACAGGAATGTCTCCGAATGCCACAAGTTTGTTGAGTTTATTGTGCTGCTCTTTATTGCGGATCTCAAGCAGAAGGTCCCCGCTCGCCATTTTGATGACTTTATAACCTGTGCCAAGGGCGTCAGTCAAGCCTTTCGCAACAAGAAAAGAGGATACGGTTCTAGCTGGCTTTCCAGTTTTTTCGGTGTGCACTACTTGGAATCGGGGGAAGATTTCTTTTGGTTTGAAGAGGTTAAATAGTTCATCGGTGCGTCCCCTCTTGTGAGAGTGACGATCAAGTAAACGGGGAAATGCAGGTGTTCCCATAATTGTTTGGTATATTTCGGCGGCAATGGCGGCCACCCACCACGGAGCCCAACTAGGGGACGCTGCAGCACTTAACGTGTAAGGCTGTAGGCGCCAGCCGTGCATTGCTGCTATAACCCAATATAAGATACCCAAGAGAGGGCACATACACAAGGTTAACCCAAGCCGCCTGTGAAAATTTGGAAGTGACGGAAGAGAAGAGATGATAGGAGAGCAAAAGAAAGGAGATAGGAAAGCAAAAGGTTGGAGAGGGGGACAGGAAAAGGCGACCACCGATTTCCCCCGGGTGGGTCAGTCCGGGGGTGCCGTCTACGTAAAGCAGAGGCCAAAGAGGTGTGTTGCCTCTGCCGAGGGGCCGTAAAGGTCCAAACGCCTGGCATCGGCTCAACCCCCAGGATCCCCTTTTCCCCGGACACGGCTAAGCCGCGCAAGGATAGGCGCGGGAGGGTCCAACCCCCATGTGCTCGGGTCCGTGGTAAACAATGAAAGTAATGTTTAAATTGTCTTCTTACAACTACACTGAACCTAAACATGCTGTTTTGGGCACGGGAACAAACATCAACACTGGTGCCTTGCCTGACTCTATGAGAGTCATCTGCGCCGTGAATGGTGCCTTCAGTGCACTTCCTTCCGAAGATGAGGCCCGCACCTGCACTGTCAGTGTGCTGTACAAATTGCAGAAGCAAATCTCAGAAGCTTGTCTGCCTAGCAAAGAAGCTGTGTGGGGCTCCAAAACCCATAGAACCATACAAATGCAAACCCAAACCTCGTCCTTTCAACTCTCGCTTTATATTGCTGTGCAAGCAGTAAAATTGGATGGTGTTAGTAGTGTTCTGTCCTGTCACCTCCTTGCATTTCCTATGAATTTTGTGCTAAATAAGGCTTTCTCTTGGTGAAAGAGTGCTAGTTTAAGGCATAAACCAGCTCCATGGCAGTTTGCAATTAAGGAGTGTAAACATTTGCAGAAAATAGGTCCACGAAGACTATTTCAAAAAGAGCACTTTAAAAAACACACACGTGTATCTATCACCAAGGCCAACCCTTGTCTTCTATCTTAACATATTTCTCAAAACTCAAGCTCAAAACTGATATCCAGGTGCAAGCTCTGTATATCTATTACCTTGTCAATGATGAAGCAAAGCACGCTGGTGCCTGGATGTTGTGGGACCAACTCAGGTGTGGAGATCAGCACTGATCAGCAACACAGCACAGTCTGCTTACACTTTCTCTGCAGGCCCAGCCATACCTGCATTAATACAAGTGGGCTTAGTGTCACGTGAGTACAATATAAATAGTGACACCGTGAACAAATCAATCCTTGTTCGGTACACATATGAAAAAATGTAGATATTCTCCGTATAGCAAGCTTCACTTTGAGTAACAAATCCTGCACTGTAAGAAACATATGATGCATGAGCCATCTATGCAAGAAAATTAATTGAAGATCCCTTTTTTTGCCTCCCTCCTCCTTGTGTATAGGTGGCAGTCAGGTTAATTAAAGTAGGCCAGACAGCCACATAGTGTAAGCAAAGGTGGTCACTTGGTGGGCCAATTATGATACCATAGCACGACATGCATTCTGCAGGCACTGCAATGTTAAAGCACCCATAAGCATAGCAGCGTTACCCAATAGGGCTAACCAATAAGTGTCCCCAGCAGCATAACTCAGCATGTCTACCAGGAGGCTTTCATTACACTTTGACAACTATCCTCCTACGGCTTGAGCCCAATTTTTGTCAACAGAAGACAAGCTTTAAGCATCTGCACAAGGGCACTTTAAACAGTACCACAATAGCTTCCTACCTAATCCCACCTTTAAAATAACATCGGTAAGTTCAGTACCATGTGTAGAACCAATCAAATTGTTCTGCAATCAAGTAAGCATACCCTTTTCATACACGCAAATATCAGCAACACTACTACTGCCATATGGTCATTTTGTAGACAAAAACACCAAGCGCAAGAGCTGAAGCTTGGGCAAGTTGGTAACAGTTCATTTTGATGGTGTTCATGGCACACACATGCCAAACGAATAAGCGACAGGCAGACAGTGAAAAAGAATTGTCTTCTTTCACACTCTGTGTGTCCCTTATTGCCTTGGAATGTGTGAGCTGTGAATGGTACCATCTGCCTGTCCCTTATCTCCTTAGAAAGTGTGCACTGTGAATAGCATGTAAATGAACATAAGAGACCAGATAATGCTACAATAGATAAAAGAAAACATGCTCTCTGATGCAACACGTCTTTAAGCAACTTAATTTTCAACCAACATCCTTAGCCTGCCGCGCTTAAAAAGCTCACTGAAGTTGCTGTGTAAGACAACAGCTTGCTTTTACAAAAAATAGAGAAACTTATTCTATTATTTTTGCAAACTGGTGCTTCAGTACTGTGAAAAGGTGGTATTATTGAAAACCAGCTTAATTTTTGTGTAATAAAAACCCTACAGTCAGCTACAGAGATCAGGCTTGATATAAATCTGCCAGTCAACATGGTAAATCACTATTTCCATGACTGTTGAGGTAAAAATAATCGCTGACAAATTCCCAACCCACTATGCATGTTTTGGAGAAGACAGTGCTTTTCTACTGCAAGCATTTAACAGAGCCCCAGTGAATACAGTATGATATAACTTATTGTAGGACATTTCAAACAGATCATATTTATGGCTTCTTAGGGGCTTCGGTAATGAGGAGTAAGTGCAGTGACATCTCTGAGCACCTCAAAGACAATACTGGTGATTACATGGCAACACAACTGCTGACATGCAAGATAATTTTCTGGCAGTGTTGTCTTATGCCGCATCAATCAGACAAAACTTTAAAGGGACACTTAAGGGAAAAATAATTATTTGAGCTGCATTATTGAATTACTTTTCCGCAAACCCAGAAAAACTGCAGTTATCCAAAAGTAGAGGCTTGATAAGCTAGAAAATACACAAGAACAATATACAGGTGGTTAGACCACAATAAAGTTCCCACACCTGCTGGCTGTCTGCTAAGGCCTAGTTAATATGTTTTTGGCAAAAACTGACTATATTGCATTCTAAAAGAGGCAAGAACTGAACTTAGCAATTTTGGAGCGAGTGTACTGAACCGCAACAGCCAAAATATACGAAAATACTATGGAATGCATGATGTCCTCCAACGTACCATGTTTCGCCGCAAAATTTGGCAGGAAATGCCACTTTAACCTTCATTTTCTTTTTGCAATAAATAACCTCTCATCCCAAAACTAACACAAAAAGAAAGAATACATGATGCGTCTAAAGTGTCTCCAAACAAAAAAAATGTGTCCGGAGTCATTTTGTACACATTCAAACCACTTATTTTTGGCCGTGCTTAGTGCCTTCGTGTGTCATGCAACATAAAACTGAAAAACAGGATTCACTGTAATGGGAGAAATGAATGGGGCTCGCCTAGCGTGACGTATCTGCACAGGCTTAAGAGAAAAGTGACTTCATGGTCTAAATGGAAAAAATTAAAATAAAATCACACTTTGGGCGGGTCTCACGTTATAGTACTACTCAAAATCTTGACAAGTGCTTATTCAGTCTGTACTTATCCCGAAAACTTGGTAATGACATACGCCCCTTTTGCACTAATGGTGTCTGCGCCAAAGAGGCTAAGGCTAAATGTTAAGTAGCCGCACAATTTTAACAGTGAAATTTAAGTGCATTATGACTTTTGTCTGCCACTTTTAATAACATGTAACGGTCGATATACCACATTATGATCTAATTATTGTAGGTCAGCATGGCCTGAGCACGGCGTGCCTAAACACTTTTGTTAGGCGAGAAAGTATAGTTTCTGGTACTCTTTCGGGAAGCAGCCTATGTCTTATTCAGAACAAAAACCTTGTTTCCCTGAGAATGTCAGACAATCGCATATTTCAAATTGACCATTTGAAATGCACACAAAGTACAGCATGGTTTTGAGGGTCCCACTAACTATTGTGGTAGGCACATCATCCAAGTTCAGCAGTCAACATCATAACTAAGCTTGTAGAAGTGCATATTAGCAAGTTGTCAGAATAATAAGGAGAAGGTGAGAGAGATGGTCCCAACTATAAGAGAAGCAATAGCAGAGTTCAAGCTCTCTCCCATGTCAAATGCGGAAGGGCAAAGCATACCCAGCTTTCGGTTACACTCTCACCTGCGACCACTGCACCAGGCTGACTGACATGCGTAACCCGCAGTTTGTGATACCACATTATCAAACCTGCAATTTATGGGACATCAGAGATCAGCTTCAAGCTTGATGCTGACTACATTTAAATGTAATGCTTCATGGTTTGTTGCAAGCTTCAGGGAATTTACTGATTCATTTATAAACATACCTCATAGGCTCCAGCTGAAGTACTGCATAAGGTGGTAGGTAGAACATTGTGAGCCAAATAAAGAACATACAATAAAACAAGTAAAAAAGAAATAAATACTCTTTCACACTGTGGTTTCTTATTTGGCAGCTAGCTTATAAAAGTGAACAGAAATGTGTTAATGCTGGTAGTGCTTTAGAAGAATAAATAACAAGAGGTTAAATAGAAAATTCAAACACTTACAAGCCACCTTTCGTGGTTTTTTCATTCCACGTGAAAAAATGAACAATCATGAATCAATGAACAGCCCCCCCAACAAAAAAAAAGAAGAGAAAAAAAGTGTAATACATGATTTTTGACTACTTAGAGAAATAAATCTAGGAACACAGAATCTGTGCAGGCATGTATGTAAGGAATTAAGCGCAGTAATATATGCAATAACTGGCAATGCCCTTCTGCTTTCGTCGGGGAACTCATTACAAGACAAAAGGAGATGTGTGCCTCAAAACATAGTTCCTAAAAAATACGTCACTATA
The DNA here is from genome assembly GCF_013339745.2 of Dermacentor silvarum. NCBI lineage: Eukaryota > Metazoa > Arthropoda > Arachnida > Ixodida > Ixodidae > Dermacentor > Dermacentor silvarum. The sequence goes on from NC_051163.1 coordinate 73,695,231, forward strand.
CAGTCAGTAAGTAGCATATCATGCATATCTACTCAAGCCCCCAATTATACTTGACTCAGAGGAGGCTACTTAGGTATATTGATTAAACTGAAGGTAAGCGATATTTTAAAATATACAGTTCAAGTAGTACTTGAATATTATGTCGAAACTGGAAGTTATGAATGTGGCATCTAAAGCAAAAGTGTTGTACGTTATGCCGAACGTGCCAGCCTGTGAACTTTATATTTTGCAGAAATGCTAGACACAATGCTGTGTTGGAAAGTCAACATGTATTTTCGTAAAGTTTTCTCTCAGCGCCTACATTGTTCAATAGAGACACATTATTAACCATTAACTTGGAACAGCAGAAACTGACAACATTGTTTTTAGACCAGTGTGCTTTCTTCAGTGCTTTTGCTGTTGCCGATTTAGACGGCTTTACAAACTTATCTCAATAAGCTCGTCTAATACGGGTGTCATACAGTGCACTTTTCATTGCGATCAAGCCTAATCCGGATCAAATTTCTCACTTGTGATTGGCTCTTTTGTGCAAGCTGCGCGAGGAAGCCAATGGCAGTAGCTAATTTTGATCTGAATCGGGCTTGGTAGGAAGTGCCCCTCTGGTATACTCGTTAGGGATTTTGCATTGCTAATAAAGCAGCCCAAGTGCCATCACAATTTATTGTTTTACATGCAATTTTGCAATCTCATACCACCCCATTTTTCAAGATTCTTACAACATATTCCCAATAGAATTTAATTCTCATAACTCAATGCAACAATAGTAAAATTGTAGAACGAGTCCAAATTCGTAAATCTCACGAAAAGATTCAGGACCAATGGCACGTACGAATTATACCAACAGAACCTAGAACTCATAAGTGGCAGTGACTGTTTTGTGCACACCTTGTCAAAGCAAGGAGATCAGATTCCTTGTCGGGCTGCTCAAACTGCATTTTGCCACAGGCTAACATGTTGTGCAGAGATGCCTCCGTCTCACGAAATCGTGACATCCCTAAACAATAAGAAATGTTCAGTTTATTGCAATCACTGCTGAAACAGCAAACTTGTGATTTAACAACACCGCGTTCAATTGTGAAAAGACCTCAGCCAGCCACATGGTTCTACAAATATCTGATTCTGACATCACGGGCAGTTATTTAACCTGTCAAATGCACGAAGACATACAGAACACTCAACACATAAAACACAGGTTGTCTTGACAATATATAAGCAGAAAAATTTGCATACAAGCTAAAATGTGCTCATGAGTCAGTCAGATCAATCGGGTGCCGTCTCGCGCAGATGTTAGCTGTGAAGACAACACGTCAACGTACTTCTAGAAATATATATACCATTTCTTGCTGAGAAATTACGTACAGAAGCACTGACATTCGCGGCATCAATTTTTTTGCCCGTTCAGACTAAACGATACTCGGCGCTAGTGTATTTCATAACAGAAAGCAAAGAAACAATATATGAAGCTCTTGGCAACATCCTATACTTGTTTGTGGGTAATTTTCATAGAACGTTTTGCTAAATGTGTACTACGGCATTAATAACAAACATTAGGAAATCACTTTTATAATTTTTGTCGCTGTACTAATCATCTTGTGCTCCGCCTAACAAGGCACACTACACGAACTATAAAAATGCGCCAAGCGCCGGACTTACCTTTCGAGACATACTCGGCAAACGCTCCTTCGTGTCAGGTCCGGCGGCATCGACTGCACGAACTGTCCTTCCGGCATAAACACTGTTAAATTGCGGATGAACGTAATAGTACAATTTCCAACACATTCTTCCGTGCACTGTGAACCGCTGCGAGATCGGTGAGAGTACCAGAGGCTGCTAATGAGCCGGGAACAAAGAGCGCGAATGGACCGAACTACGATGACCAACAACGCCGCACCGCAGGAAAGATACAGCTAGCTAGCAGCGTTGCACAGGCCCAGGGGCTTAGCGATCGCTGATGCGCACAAAAAAGAGCACATTTTCTCTCGGTAAAGCGTAAATATGATTAAATTACCACATCGACCGTCCGCAAGGAAAATATTCATGCAGCGCTCACATACCGACAGCCCAACGTTTCTAGACTGGTAACATTTTGACAGCCGAACAGGGAAAAATGATGTCATTTCGTCAAGATAGAGGCACCGGAAGCTTTGCAAGAGCCGGATGAACGTCATGGCGGCCATATTGTTTACATCGTCGTCTACCGTTTTGTCGTCTCAGGCAACGTTGGTCTCTGGCTCCTCGACACGGTGCTCCACGGTAATCGCATGGATGGTGGCGGCTGGTATTCACATGTTATGCGAGTGATGCGGCGTGTTTCAACAACGTTTCTTTCAACATCGAGGACAGCAACCTGCGGAGCAGCCGTATCAACCGGTCAGGGCCGTTAAACCGCAGCATATCGTGGTTTGGTTTGTGAATGTTTGTGAAATCAACAAGGTGTCCGTGTTTTAATGCGGCGTTATCCACGACGCATTTGGTCGAGTGGCGTCGTTGACGCACTTTGTTCTGGCTTGTGTGCCGTTTTGCGGATGTGTATAGTTCATGAAGAGTGCCGTCTGTGCATCGGACGCTGCTCCCACGCCGGCTCGATTTGCGTTCTAGCCAACGCGCGAGAACGTCCGCACTGTCTGTCGCGAGTGCTTTCGGACACTGCTTGTGTTCTGCGTGTGTGTGCGCGTGCGTGCGTGTGCGCGTGCGTGCGCGCGTCTGATATGCGTCGTTATTGTGTCAGCGATTTGCAAAAGTGTTTTTTAATTTGTTTCCGGCGTGCGATATGCTGCATGTTCGTCATTTAACGACCCTGCTAGAATGTAGGGACATTGACATTTTGGTCGTTTGGAGGTCAGATTTTAACGAATCGCAAAGCGTTGCCTTGCTCTGACTACTTAGTTATTTCTCCATTAATTTCAAATTCAGTTTTGTGTAGTTTGCCGCTGTTGAGCGGCAAATACGAGGTTTTTTTTACTACGTCAAGCTCTCTCAGCATACAGTGCACAAGTTGTGAAAGACTTAGTGCAAATAATTTTTCAAGCAGCAATTGGGCAAAATGTGGTGATCGTATGACAGCATTAGTGATTGATGGTTATGTAATTTCGTTATTTTTTTTCTGTCAAAGTGTGATAGATTTTGGCTGCTATTTTGGCTATTTATTCACTAATTTATTTACACTGAGTTACACTGAACAGGCACTAACAACCTCTTAAAATATGGGCCATAAAAAGTGACTAGCAGATTTGATAGTCTTGTGGGGGCTGTGACATAATTACTAACGCGAACAAGACTAGCGGAAAAAAGGTGGGATAGGACAGAGTGCTCTGTCCTGTCCCACCTTGTTTTCCGTTGTTCGCACTAGTCACAGCAACTGCATCAACACCAACTAACCCAACTTTCTTCGTGAATTACTCGTCTTGTGGGGGGGGGGGGGCACACTTAGCTGTTTGGAAAATGTGCAGCTTGGAATTTCTGCATTGCTACCTCTGACTGACAGCTCTGACGCAAGCAATGTGATTAGGCTGTGGCAAAGCGCGTGCATCTTCTGTTACTGATCAAACTGCATGCAATAAAATCATTTGCCAACTCGTCCATGTTGGATGTGTTTTTAGTGAGCTATGATCGCATTGCCAGCTTCTTTTATTCTGCATAAAAACAAACCTATAGCATTTTTTTCCGAAACTGTGAAGGTACTCATCCCTATATTGCATTAAAAGCTTCGGGTGATCCACTCTGAACAAGGGACGTACTCTCGGACAACAGCTTTTGGCTATATCACTGTCACTGCGCGCTTATTGGCTGGTTGAGCAATGCGTCACACGAAGGCAATAGTATTGCCGTAAGTGATTATCCGAGAATATGTCCCCAAGTGAAAATTATTGCATCATTAGGACTGACATGAGCTTTGATGGGGATGTGTGTGTCCATTATATGAAATTGCAGAAATTCAACACTGGAGCTCTTATTCATTCAGCAGTTTATGCTGCTATATGTGGCACAATGGTTCGACGTCGTCATACAGCACATTGATTATGTCCTTGCACGTGCTACAAACGATTCATCATAAAATCTTGCTGTCATTCACGAGCTTTTATATACAGTACGACTTAGGTGCGTGCACTTTGTATGCAATTCGTAATCATCGGCCAAGATCTCGTTGCTCATATGACTACAGTGCGTACACATCACACGCTATCTCACACACCTCGTACAGAATCTCGTTAGGTTGGCGCAGCACATCGCACACATCTCACACATGCGTACATCTCGCACATGCATTCGCGTAGCACCTCGCATAGATCTCGTACACTTCGTGAAGTCTACGCAGCTCATGCGTACAGATCTCGCACATTTTCTACGATATCTCGTTGAATGTGCGTAGCACATCGCGCACTTCTCGTCAAATCTGTGCGATATGCATACATCTCGCACATTTCTCGCACAATTCGCGTACAAAATTTTCAATAGGGATGTTCATTATTTCTGCATCATTTCCCGCGTGTTACACGTTTCATAGTTACCAAATTTGATGAGAGCATGAACGGGCCACGTCGGTCGTCTGTGCTGACCGTCCGCCATTGCTAGCGACCTCACATATATCGCGGTCGCCGTTCGCTGCGCCGCCTGCGCGCCGCACGCGTGTGGTTGTAGGACCTGCGCATGGGCAAAATTTTGAAGTGCCAAATTGTGTCCTTTGTACATGGATGGCCTTATGAGGCCAACACGGACTCTCTATATTAATAAAGAAAGCCCGCGATCAATTGGATTTATACGACAATATAATACGTGAGCGTTAGTTTTTCCCTGTTTTGCCCCTTTTGCACGTGCACATTTTGCGCGGAATGATGAGGCGTGCTACAATATTCTTCGCATAGCCTTGCCATTTTTTCATCGACGTTTTTATGCAGGATCATTTGTAGACAACACGGCGTCCATCGCTATACTTTTACCTATAGAGAAAACCGAGGTGCTGCCAACCACTGCGCACGTGGATATGATTATAATTACCTGGGGGTGCCTGCGATCTACGTCACTCTGCAAGCAACAAATTAAGGTCTACAGATCGCTGTAGTCAGAAACGCCTGCCGGAATGTCTCATTCACGACCGTACTCGTCGAAATCAATGAAGGCAAGTTACTTCCCATGCGGTAGTGAAAGCTTTGAGTTTCTCCGTTCACAGACGACCTGCTTCTCACACAGGTCACCCTTGTGTGCACGGTTTTTCTTGTGTGTGGGTGTGCGTGCGCGCGTGCGTGCGTGTGTGCGTGCGTGAAACAAAAGCTGGTGAATCACAAATTAGGTGTTTATTGCTTTCCGTGAGTTTTGGTTTCCTAGTTGGCAACTACTACCTTACAATGCGGGGCATATGTTGTTTCATGAAATACAAGCAGCCCAAGCATGCGGCGATTTTCCGTGCTTACTTTGAGTTTCGTCTAGCAATTTCAGAAAGTTAGGGCATAGGACAATAGGTGCAGCTGCTGGACATGAGCCAGTTGATCCAAATGAGTTTTGGTTTAACATCTGAATATGTTTAGACGAGCTGAAAATTGGGCACATTACTTCTGATTCGTGACCAGAGGCAGCGCAATGGCCCAGGGGCAAGGAAGACGAGATAACAAACATTGGCTGTTTATTTTTATTGCGTTAGCATTAGTAGTGCGAAAGTGAAAAAAAAAGTGTATGCGTGTTTGTGTGTGTGTGTAGTACAGTGTAGTGTGTAGTGTAGTGTAGTGCGACTGATGGTGTTCTCCGGACAGCGGTTAGCTGCACTTTCATCAGGGGCAGGAGGTGGGTCAAGTGAGCTTCCTGAACAGTACTTTGCAATGTGGTTAACGCTGTTTCTCTTAACAACTTGTACTGTTATTTATAAAGTTGTAGTCCTTTCATCCATGTTCATTATTTCTGGATCATTTCCCGCGTGTTACACGTTTCATAGTTTTTTGATGAGAGTTTTACAACTGTTTTACTGCAATTATTAAAAGAGTAATATAACCGAATATAAGTTGAATCAGCGCCTCGAATAGGTGCTTACGCATTTTTCTCCCATTTCCCAATAAATTGCTACTTAACTATTTTGCCTAATATCTTGCGTTGCTCCCTATCTTAAATCAATTTCCCCATCCGGAAAGGACCCTTGCATATCCTGGAAATGATTTTGATTTATCCTGTTTTTCGGGCTCGCCACAGGCACCGACCTTTGTCCTGCAGGAGTATGCGTTTCTGCATTATCATTTGTGGTAAATGGTGAAGACCTGGTTCTGCGTAGTTTGGCTTTTCGCAGCGTATCTCTTTGTGCGGCAACCGAAAATTGTGCCGGTTGGCATGATCGCAACATGAGCAGTACCAACGGAACAACAACAGCGGACAGCTCACTGTAGCAGCGCTAGCAGGCAGGTACCTAGCAATGGCAGACACGTTTGCTGAACAAACCGGAAATGACGTACATGCCAGTTATGTAGTTTATTAGCGTATACTATAGTCCTTTTATACGGCTATGACAAGAGTGGGAACCATAAATTAGCATACAGGGTAGTTAACATGAACAATAGAATGAAAAGTACAAGTAAAGCAGTCATAATATTCAAAAAGTACTCTTTTACGCTGCCTCATTAATTTGCAAGGATCGATTAGTACAAGATAATTCCGGTGTTGTACTGCGCATGGAAAAAAGGTACTTGAACGTTTTATGAGCAAAAACCTGTATCTTCTAAGCATGGAAATTACGAGTGGAACTTTCTTCAGGAAGTGTAATTTGATTACAGTCGCAGAAGTCTGAGACAGCGTTGAAGTGCAGAAATGTTAGAGATTCGCTGTGATAACGCAGCAGGAGTGGTTGGAGGTTCAGTGACTGACTCTAATTACGACAGATAAAACGAATAGATTTTCTTGGCATGATTAAAGTAAACTTATTTCACACTGTAAGGGTACCAAATTGCGGAGGTGTATTCAAGAACAGGGCCAATTAATTTGTAGTGCAAGCACAGTGACGGGGGCTTTAGCTAAAAGGGCGGCGCCAGTAATGTAGTTTTAAAGTGTTTTCTTATTCAGTGTGGTTAGACTGAGAATGATTTCTTGCACAAATGTCTTCAAATACTTATATTGAAACACACGTGTTGGCTTAATGACATTGAAAGAAAAACAAGAACTTAACGAGTGACGTCGGTTAGTAAATGACACAACTGTTTTACTGCGATTATTAAGAGAGTAATATAACCGGATGACGTTACATAACATACGACCTGCAGTGGTTCTCTTCTAATATTAACAAATAAATTACTTGAACTACTTATCTTTATTTTTTGCGCAGGGGTTCTCGATACTCCCAAACACTCATCATTCAAGTATGAGCACCTTTGTAATATCCAGGGGCGCCTTCACTAAACATGGTAAGTGACAACATAGTGAGAGAAACGATTATTAATCTCCACTAAATTCGAGCAATGCTTTCCACACATGTGGAGGCTTGATGTCTCATATAATGATGCGGAGCATGAGATTACAGTACTCGAGCTCGCCAATAGAAACGCACATCGACACGGGTTTACAATGCCTTCTCTTATATAGGCCAGTTATGGTGAGGAATGGTACATCTGTGTCATGTTCAAGCCGAGGTCACATTACTGCAACATATATTGGTGAAGTTTATGGTGTAGCCAACTTTCCAGCTACAACCATCCTAACATTTTTATTAAAATTTTAGGCTTCACCACAGTTTGTTCTGTGGACAGTAATGAGTTTCACGCAGTCCCGTCACGAATAAAGATGTCGTTTTGTTGAAAGCGCATGCCAGAAAGCGCATGGAGAACATTGGAAGAGGTCAAGCCCTAATTGCTTTGCATACTCTTCAGACTACCACTGTGTGCACCTAGATCTGCTTGTGCATGAAGGGGGGAGTGTTTTTTTTTTATGTTCGAGTCGGCATCTGCATTCACCGAATACTTCATTGCATAAAACTGAACTGGTTAGAGCTTCTACTTCTGCGTACCGTGCCTCAAGTGAATCACAAAACTAAGATTGTGGGCTTTTTCGGAGTAATGTGTGCTGCGACATATATAATGAGATTGAGGACCACTGTTAAGCTTTTAAAAATGTCCCGTGCTGATTGCAGTGAATGGTGCTGACCATTTGTGTGACTCGACACCTCTCAGGTGAAGGTGCATCTAGAAACAATGAAAACTGTTAGCCTCATCTTTTTTTAAACTGTGCCATCATGAAAACTTGACTCATGAAGCCGAGCCTTTTTGTCGTAGAACATGCAATTCTGTTTTTTTTTTGCTTTTAGTTATCATGACTATGTAATACACGTCGTCCAGTATCCGATCTATTGCAGCTCGGATACTTCAGCAATGTGCTGAACTGTGCTAGTTGAATAGTGCTATTGAATAGTGCTATTGAATTGAATAGTGCTATCGGAGAGACGAGGTCTTCCCGTCTTCGATTCATCCAGTCTGCAGCAAGGTCCAATACCGTTCCGAGTTATTGAATTACTCGTCAAATGTACAAGTTTTCACTTGTGTTTCCCCACCAAAGTGAAGGTGACTTCTGTTTTTCGCGAGACGTATTGTGCTTTAGCAATTTCTTATTTTGTGTAATTGATGTATTCATTGCTTATTGGTGACTAAGTTTTATTGCTAAGTATGTGGCTGCTTTTTGCCCACATTTAGTTTGTGGGGTTTTTTTTACTCATACGAGTACCCGATTTCAAACTGTTTATGCAATATTATTGCGATCCTTGTGTTCAAAATGTCAACTTATTCCTACAACCAACGTGTGTGTAGTTTTTCTTTGGGGAATCTATACTTACGCATTCTAATTTATTTGCTAAAGGTTTCTATACTACTTGTGAAGTGTTTGTGTATTTCAATGGTGAGAACTGATTTTATGCTGTTCAGTAAAATGCCAAGATGGTTTGCAACTTTAGTAGGCTGTGAACTTCACATGCAATATTGACACGTATAGATGTTTATCTTTCACTGGTGGCCGCTTTCCACCGGCTAACAAATGTTAAACGTTATCGCTCGGCGCAGGACGCGCCTGTATCGGAAGTTTCTAGAACGTTATCGATGCTTCTTTCCATTGCCTGTTTTCACCGACGCTTATGTTATCTGATTGCATGACTGACGCGAATTCTCTAGAACTTTCTGGAAGACACGCGGGCATCAGGGATTAATCTAGAACCTTCGATGACTCAGGTATAAAAGCCGACGCGTTTCGCCGCTGATCAGATTTTCGACGATCGCCGACTGTGTTCGCCGCTATCGTTGTGCTTTGAGTGTACCTTGATTTTGTGGGCACAGGTTCGCCCAATAAACAACCAGTTTCGTCGTACACAGTTTTACGACTGTTTTCTTCAGCGTCACTACTACGTGACATCTGGTGGAGGTGCTAGTGCGTTCATGCAGCGAACGCCCCCGCAAAGCCGCGATCTAAGCCCGAAACCGGAGGACAACGCCAACGTCACCAAGGACCAGCGAGATAGCCGTAGGCAGCAAGGACTTCTGCCGGAGTACGGACTTCTTCCCGAGAAGACCACAGCGATCAAGGCCAAGTCAACGACCTCAATGGCAGCCCCAGCGTCCCCCATCCTGCTGCAACAACATCGGGAGCCCCCGACCTTCCGTGGATCATCGGCTGAAGACCCTGAAACCTGGCTCGAGACATACGAGCGGACCGCGACTTTCAACAAATGGAGCGACGACGACAAGCTACGCCATGTCTATTTTTCGTTGGATGACGCTGCTCGGACCTGGTTTGAAAACAGAGAGACCACCCTGGCTACGTGGGACCTCTTTCGTGAAAACTTCGTGAGGACCTTCACGAGTGTCGTACGAAAGGAGAGGGCAGAGGTTCTCTTAGAAACCAGAGTGCAATTGCCGAACGAGAACATCGCGATCTTCACGGAGGAGATGACTCGCCTCTTCCGCCACGCCGACCCCGACATGTCTGAAGAAAAGAAAGTTCGGTTCTTGATGCGGGGTGTCAAAGACCAACTATTCGCCGGATTGATGCGCAACCCGCCCAAGACTGTCGCCGAATTTCTTTCCGAGGCTACAACGATCGAGAAGACGCTTGAAATGCGCGTCAGGCAATACAACCGCCGTGCCCTGACCAACTACGCCGACGCTCAAGCGCTAGGCGCCGACGACCTGCGCGAGACCATCAGAGCGGTCGTTCGCGAGGAGCTGCATAAGCTCTTTCCCCGGTCGCAGCTTCACGTGGCATCTATCGCCGACGTCGTCAAAGACGAACTTCAGCGCTCACTTGGAGTTCCCGATGTGCAGCCACAATCGCCGCAACCCCAGCCGGAAGCGCTGACCTACGCCGCCGTCGCCCGTCGTCAAGGCCCCCCTCCGCGCTCGCGCCAGGGCCCCGTAACGCCGCAGTTCCGTCGTCCACCGCCGCCGCCGCCAGCACGCGCGCCCGTCGCCCAGCGCAGCAACCAGAGGAAGACGGACATTTGGCGCGCTCCCGACCACCGCCCGCTCTGCTATCACTGCGGGGAAGCCGGCCATGTCTACCGCCGATGCCCATACCGCGAAATGGGCCTACGAGGGTTCCCCGTCAACGCGCCGCGTCCCGATCGAGGTGAACGACCGCGCGACATCGCCGACTACCTCGCCGGAGCCCAGTGGCAACCACGACGACCCTCACGCTCGCCGTCACCAGGCCACTACATCTCGCCGCATCGCCGTCAGTACAACGGTCCCACCCGGGGCCGATCTCCCAGCCCTTACCCGGGAAACTAAAGGCAGCAACCGATGGAGGTGCGGTTGCTGTACGACGCAATGCCGAAGATCCTCCGACGCCGCTGACGACGACGATTCGCGATTCATCACGACGAGATATCAGCACGCCGCCTAGCAACAGCCTTGACAACACTTCGCCGCCGAAAGAAGACCTACCGACGCGACGTAGCAGCAGCGAAGCAAGCCGACGTAGCCGTGATCCGACGCCACGACTTAACCGCAACGCCAGACGACGGTCTACCGACTTAGACGTGGTAATCGATGGTCATAGCGTCACCGCTCTCGTCGACACTGGAGCTGACTATTCCGTCTTCAGTGGCCCGTTCGCCGCCAAGTTGAAGAAGGTGAGGACGGCCTGGCAAGGACCTGATATCCGGACAGCGGGAGGCCACCTAATAACGCCGGCTGGAATCTGCACAGCGCGAGTCACGGTAAACAACCGCACTTACCCGGCGAGCTTCGTAATCCTGCAGCACTGCTCCAGGGACGTCATCCTAGGCATGGACTTTCTAAACCAACATGGTGCAGTCATCGATTTAAGGTCCAAGTCAATAACGCTTTCAACGGACAACGCGATACCACCGGATACAGACATCAGTTACCATGCCTTGAATGTGCTAGAAGAACAAGTCACCGTTCCGCCTCGCTCCAGTGTAATGATTTTCGTCGGTGCCGAAGTGCCTGCAGATATGGAGGGCGTCATCGAGGGCGATCATCACTTACTGCTCGATCGTGAAATTTGCGTCGCTAGAGGCATAGCTAAGCTACGTGAAGGGAAAGAGTGATGCTCACGAACTTCAGCGACGAATACAAGCACATTAACAAAGGCACAACGGTCGCCTACATCGACGAAATAGTACAAGCCGGCAGTGCTTTTGCCTTCACGGATTCTAGTGCACCTGCAACGAAGACTGTAGTACTTGAACCAACTTTCGACGTCAATCAGAACCTTCCTTGGCATAACCCTATGAACCACGAACCGCTCTTCAACGTCTGTAATTGATCCAAACGTCAACGTCTTGAGGTGACGTACATACTACATCTCGAGTACGTACTTTTTTTATTAGGAAATGCATGGATGTCTATAAGATGTACTATCTACATGAATGTTAGACTACCAGATAACGTACTATGGATGTACATAGGATATCATGCAGGCACTATAAAATAATTGGTACACATAGCACTTGAACCATACCTCCTACGTTTCGAAGGCGTGCAGGATGTATGTATGAATGTATGTATGTATGCACTTACGTGGTGTGTAGTGTTATTCTTATTATTGGGTTATTATTATTATTATTATTATTATTATTATTATTATTATTATTTAACTCACCCGAAGTTAAGGATATGACACTACCGATAGATTTACCCCGACATTAGGAAGTGCTATGAATGCCTGAGATGTTTGAGTAATTAAGAACTACATTGAAATCTCGGGCAGCAAAAAAATATGGAGGTCGCTTAAGCTTCGCCGTTAAAAGTGGAACGCGATAGAGTTATCGCGCCCCGTTATAGCATCGCATTTTTCTTTATGACTAGGCTTCACTGCAACACCGAATGTTGGAAATCCAGCTTAAAAGACCAAACTTACACCAATCCCCTTAAAGTGGGCTTCACTTTTAAACAGAAATGGATTGCTGGGAAGACGTTCTTACAGGGGCAATATAAGTCGTCTTATATTAAAATGTGAAGGCCCTGGGACCTTTTTAATTATTTTGGTAATTGTTTGCTATTGCCCCGACGTGCGCAAGTGTCCAAAACGCATTAGGCAGGCTAAGTCCCAATTTGACCTTGTCGAGGATGCGAGTGACATCTGGATAGAATTTTCGCAAGTAAACTACCCGAGCGCACCACTGTTGGTATGGTAGAAATGCTGGAAAAGGGGTTTGTGTTTGCGTTTCCTCGTAACAGAATTGTTTTCTCGTACATTCAAATTACAATCCGATGCCACCATGGCTGTAGGCTGTGGTTTTTCTGACGGATTTTACTGTGAGAAATGCAATTTTTTGTTTACTAACACCTTGCGCCACACGGAGGGCCTGCGCGGTCGGGGTGGTTCGGGATCATTTTCTCCGCCACGGACGCCGACGCCAACGCCGCATTTTCTGCGACACGGGGCCCTTAACGCTGTCGTGTTAATAAATATCATTGACCTTCAAGGCTTATCTGCAATCCACTCCGCAATGTAAGTATATTCCCCGCGCAGCCTCGTAATATTGCACACGACATTGTCTAAATCTCAATTATATAATTGCTGTGCTATTTTATTTTTTAATTTTAATATCTCATGCACTATTTTATTATGATTGTGTTGTTTATTTTGTTGCTTTTGTATTGTTTAAATAATCTCAAGAAGTGACAGTTCCCTGAAATATAAACATTATTACATAATTGCAATCTTTTTGTTTCGACGCGCTATAAATCATTGCGTCCAAAGTTCGCCTTTATCTCTGGCCTACCCCAATTCGATAATTTTTGGTTGGTGCACATGTAGGTATAGCAATCGGTATTAGTATTGTGTTAATTGCTTGTTTCTAAGAAATAACTTTTTCTAGCAAATGAACGTAAAATTTCAAATTTCGCGCCTCAATCCTGAAAATTGTCCTTAACGAAATGGCGCCTACAGTCATCAACGGCCTTTTGTTTATACTTTAAAGATAAAACCTTGTGAACGTTGCGTTTTTGTATAATTATTGTTACATATTATAGCATTTAATATTATAAAATAATAACGTAAATATAGTAGCAATTTTAAAGAAGAATCGGCAAGAAGCAGTCTGGCGCAACGTCTCGGGTTTTCATTCTGCCTGCTTTGGCGGCGTATTCATTGCGTTGCGATTGCATCATTCTTCTCGGAGCCGGAGTGAGCTTGAAGTAGCGTGTTTGCATTAGTTTTTTGAAGTGCTGTTGGGGTTGGGGCTGCGTGATCGTCACTGGCGTCCTCCAGAGTGCCCACCGATCAGAAAGTCGTACGAACCGCAAGCTTTGAACGTCTGTTTATCGCACCATCGAAAGCGGCGGCACAGAAGGCGCGATGTGAGCTCCGGTGGGAACAGCAGCCCTTTCTCTCGTAACGGTAAGTAAACTTTTGTTAGCGCAGCCAGCATCCTTATGTGTATTGATTACGAACACTATGTTGAGAGATGTTAAGAGCAGAGCACGCCGCGAGGTTGCCGAATTGTTTGAAGCGCTTGGCCAGCCTGTCGAGGCAGGCGACAGCCTTGCACACCGGCAGCTCAGTAAGCGTTCGCGACGGGCTAGCAGTAGCGTGTCCAAAATTGAACCGCAAGTGAGCTACTCCTAAAGCGAGTATCCTAGCTTCAATGCAGTAAGCGCAACGCCTGTTAGCAGTAGCGCGGCTACAGGCCATTGTTCAGGGCTGGTATTTTGTAGCGATGCCTTTCCGATGCTAATGCCTCTTCGCGCTTTTCGCGCTTGGTCAGTGGTCAGAGCGACGGTCCGCTCACGTTATCAACGGTATCAGCCGTCGTGAGTGGTGGATGATAAGACCAGTAAATAAAGCATAAGGCATCGCTACAAAATACCGGCCCAGATTGGACAGTAAGCAGTTCAGATTGTTCAGATCGTAATGGGGAGGTTTTCGGTGACTCGTGTCTATCCGAAGCCGGTGAGGATTCAGAAGAACGGTTTTCCGATGTATTTAACGCTGACGTGCAGGAAACCGCAGAACGGGCAGGAAGCCAAAGCACTAGCATCTAAAATTTCGCAGCTTCGCTTGCAAAGTGGGCTCTACAATGTAACATTACCCACATGTCCCTAGAGCACAGGGGTGTTTCCGGAATCTTCCAAAAGATGCTAAAACATTTCTGAAGACCCCCCGTGGGGCTGTCGAGGTATGTGTATGTGTAGCCTTAAACTAGCTTAAATTTCATTGATAAATTTAAAGGAAATTAGAGCACGCTTCCACTTCAAATTTACCTGCTACGTGTTTTGCATCTGCTGTTTGATAATGACAAGAGCATATGTAGGTGGAACGTGGTTGGAGTGGCAGCATGCGTATTTTGCACATTGTATACATCAGAGCATTTGGAGCACCGCCAAAATTTTTTGTGATCTTTTTGTTGGCTGAGTTGTTGAGGTGATAAAATAGTTTTGCTGTGAGGAAGTTCGAGATGTAGTAATTTGCTTACTGTGTCAATAAATAAATATGTTTGATTTGGAATGCTTTTTTTTGCATATAATGAAAAAATCTTTATTTAACATAGGTGCCGTCCAGACTGACCATGAGACCAGCGAGTTTGCTGTAGAAACAGCCATTTGGGAGTAGCTGCGTCACGCTTCTGCCAGGCACAGAACTGCCATTGCCAGGGTAATGTGTCTTTATATGTTTTGCAATGGTTTAAACATATTTCAAATTTGAAACCAGCTATGAAAAGCACTCCTAAGATACGAAAGCAGATTGGAAAAAAACGAGCCTTTCTGCATGTTCACTGCAGCAGCAGTGGGGTATTTTTTTTCTAACTGAGCAACATAGCATGAGTGAGGCTCACACTCGAGCTCTCCTGTAAGCAACTGTCATACAATTAGGTAGGCAGGTAGGTAGTAAACTTCATTGATACAATCGGGTAACAATAATTTTTTCTAGTTATAACAAAATAACTGTGTGAGCTTCTTAGCAAAACGTACACTTATTATCATTTACACTAGGCACTGTCGAGTGTAGCCGTGCATTTGAAGCACCTATTTACTATATTCTTTCACCGTAAACTTGAAGCGTAGGGAAAAATTTAAAGGGGGCTAAGTATCGTGCAGTAAGCTGGGGAATGGACAAGTTTAGTGTAATGACATAGAAAGATCGCTTCACTGTATATTCCAAGGTACGTTATATTTCAGTTTGGCAAGATGACTATAGAAGATTACGTGAAGTGATAAGTTGAAATATTAGCAAGCTGTACGGTGTGGATTCATTTAGAGCAACAATGATGCTAAAAATCATTAGGATAAATATTTGTCTAGCAGTGAACTGAGAGGTACGAGATTTCTGGCTTTGTATTTTCTGCTTTAGATGGAGGTTGTGGACATTTAAACCCTAAAAAAAGAACTCGTAAGCATCGTGGTGTCCTAAATAATATACTGCATAGGTTTTGTGTCAACCAGCCTCCCAAAAACCAAGACTGGTTCTAGATAACCTGTATAGTGCATTATTCAGGGTGGTCTGTGGTCCAAGTCACCAAGTGCTCCAGTACTGTGTTAGGTGCTCCGTCGCTGTGCCGAGTGCTCTCCGTTTCTGCAGTATACCAAGTGCCCCTTTGCGTCTCCATTTTACCAAGTGCTCCAATCTTGTCAATTGCTTGACCACGTCTGCAATGTGCCATATTAATTTTCAAAGTGTCCTACGAAATGCATGGGCATTCTAGTTAACTTTGCTTCAATGCATAAAACAGCATTTTCCTTTAAACGTTCACTGGAACGCCCATGCATTTCGTAGGACACTTTGAAATTTAATATCTCAAGACTGGTTCAGTCCTGAGAATTCGTTCCAAGTGCATACGCCTTGCGAACTCAGCGGCTGTAATTCGTAGATTGAAAGATGTGCTGTAAAACAAATAAAAGGTTTATTAGAATAATTATGGTACCTATTCAATTAGGCGTATTTCTTGCGAAAGTAATGGCCGCCTCATCGAGTAGGTTAGATCAAGGATTATAATTGTGCTATGTGCCACAGGCAATTTTAAAAAATTTTGTGCAGCTAAATTGAATCACTCGGTATATGTAAATACTGATACGGTACCACTGAGTTGATACCGCATTTTAAACAAAAAAAAACTACTCTGGCAAGCCACAGACCACCCTGAATAATGCAGTATATATGTTTTCTAGAACTAGTTTTGGTTTTTGGGAGGCTGGTTGATACAAAAGCTATCCAGTATATTATTTAGAACACTATGATACTTACGAGTTCTTCTTTTAGGGTTATGTCTGCAACCTCCATTTAAAGCAAAAAATATAAAGCCAGAAATCTCGTACCTGTAAGTTCACTGCTAGACAAATATTTATCCTAATGATCTTTAGCATCATTGTTGCTCTAAATGAATCCACAATGTAAACCTTACTAATATTTAAACTTATCACTTCACATAATCTTCAGCAGTCATCTTGGCAAACTGAAATATAACGTACATTGGCATATACACCGAAGCGATCTTTCTATGCCATCACACTAAACTCCTCTATTCCACAGCTTACTGCACGATCCTTAGCCCCCTTTAACTTTTTCCATACGCTTCAAGTTTACGTGCAGTGAATATAGTAGAAAATTTATTGAATGCAAATCTTAGCCTAAAGTATCGATATTTTTTAACACATACGTAATATCTAAAAATGGTATATGATTTTTTTCTCACCAAAGCCTGTGTTAAAAGTTATTAGCTCTCGGCATTTTATGTTAAACTCTTTGACCTTGCGTGACCATGCTTTCTGCAGGACTGTGCCACTGAACAGCCCGGATATGTGTCACCCGCAGCATCTATAGCTGCCAGTGTGACCTTGCTTTCTTCAGCGCTGTGCCACTGAATAGTCCGGACACGTCTGACATGGTCTCCTAGGCCTGCTGTACTTTCACCCATCACCCGTGGCGTCTAGATCCAGTGTGCCGAGTTGTCCAAAACCGCCAAGTGCTTTATGATGTCACCAATGTGGTAAATGCTCTAGTACTGTTATGTGCTCCGCCACTCTGCCATGCACTCTCCACTTCTCCAGTATATAAAGTGTCCCATGGCGTCTCCATTTGCGAAGTGCATTAGCAAGTCTCCAAGTGCTCCAGTACTGTGTTATGTGCTCCGCTGCTGTGCCGAGTGCTCACCGTTTATGCAGTATACCAAGTGCCCATTGCGTCTCCGCATTTTACCAAGTGCTCCAATATTGTCAACTGCTTGACCACGTCTGGAATGTGCCATGTGCTCCACTGCTGTGCCAAGTGTATACTTTGTAAATGATATACATGTCTTAAGTTCAACCAACACCTCTATTGCATAACTTATCCATGCAGTGGGTCTTCACATATACTTCTAAGTCAGTATGTACACATATTGTAAAGTTGTGTTACTGTTTCTGTAGAGTAGATGTGGGTCAACATGTTTTTTCTTCATAGAAGGCTACAGCGCGGAACCAACAAAGACAAGGAACACAGACACAGTGCTGACTTTCAACAAGAATCAGCTTTCTGAAAGTCAGTGCTGTATCTGTTCTTTGTGTGCCTCTCCTGTCTTCGTCGGTTTCGTGCCATGGCCTTCTACGATGTTCAGCCAACAAGCCCAACTGGTTACTCTGCTCAAATGTTTTTTCTACCACTCTTGGCACCTTTGTGCTGTTTCCTATATCAAGTGCCCAGCTTGCTGCTGCCATTGATGTCATCATTGCCAAAACAGCTTTCATAAATAACAGCTAAATTTGGACAGCATAATATTTTTAAATTTTCATTTCATTCTAATATATAAAGAAGATTGTACTTATTTGTTTATTTCTACTTACATTCTGCAGATATCACAAGGACCATGCATTGCGTTTAATGTTTTACTCCCAGAAGATGTGTGCATCACTCCTGGAAGTTTGTAGTTTGTCTATTCCTAGTCAGGTGTTGTGGATTTTGCTTCGACCAAGTTTCTAGTCACATTTCGCAGATTTTACTTGCACATCTATTGATTTTATTGTTTTACTTGCACATGAATTGTCTGCATTTTGACAAGGTCACAAATATATCTGAGAAAATATTGAGCTTTATGCTGCCAGATGTAAGAGTTGCGTGTTCAAAGGAACTCTTGCTAAAGTTCATGCTATTCATCGCTTCGACATTTCAGGTCTTTCTGTTCATCTTAGTATTTTTTTATGCAATATTGTCTTAGCTGCGTTTTGTGTATGGTATAACAAGGATTCCTCAGCGAGAGCTTGTGGTATACTTTGCAAGGGCATGATTTAGGGATTTATTGCTCTGGTTTAGTTCTATATTTTCTAAGCAACAATATTTAAAGATTCTGTATGATATAGGTCTCATTTTTGCTGTTCAACATATCTTTCATTTTGTTAAACATATCCTGAATAAAAGCTTGAGATACTCTTTGAGGATATACACGTGAGTCTATTTTAGTTGTATTTTTCTATGAAAGATTACTTCGTTATGTGTAATGTTTGTTCTAAAATAAAGTTTTGCTGTGGAACCTATGATTGAAGGCTGGTATCATTTTTCTATCAGGTGAAAAAGACACTGCACGATTGCCGCACATGCTGGGGAATGTATAAAATTACATCTTGGGCACGTATTTATAACGTATTTCGGCTCAAAACTAATATCCAAACAATCTAACAAATGTCCAGCAATTACATCCATATAACATCTTTTCGACGTAAAAAAGAGGACTTTTGACAGTACCACCTACGTAGATTTTACGTAAACTAGATCTATTTGAACCTCTAATAGAGGTATTGAATGTCCAACTGAAATATCTAATGGACATCCAGGCAATGTTTATGGTTTATAGGGAAGAAAGAACAGCTAAAAGCTCTGCTCCTGCAATACAAGGACTGCTTCTCGTCGTCGTCAAAAGTTCGACAAACCCCGGTCGCCAAGCACCGCATCATAACCGACGAATATGTCCGCCCACTACGTCAGAGCCCGTACCGAGTTTCGGCGCGCGAACGCGAGGCCATAAGGCAACAAGTCGACGAAATGCTACGCGACGACATCGTCCAGCCGTCCAAGAGTCCGTGGGCGTCCCCCGTGGTGTTAGTGAAGAAGAAGGATGGAACCCTACGTTTCTGCGTCGATTATCGTCGCCTCAACAAGATCACGAAGAAGGACGTATACCCTCTCCCACGGATTGACGACGCCTTGGATCGACTCTACAACGCAAAGTATTTTTCGTCGATGGACCTCAAAACCGGCTACTGGCAAATCGAAGTCGACGAGAGAGACCGGGAGAAGACTGCCTTTATAACACCAGACGGACTGTTCGAGTTCAAGGTGATGCCGTTTGGTCTTTGTTCGGCACCTGCGACTTTCGAACGGGTCATGGATACCGTACTGGCAGGCTTGAAGTGGCAGACTTGCCTCGTCTATTTGGACGACGTCGTTGTGTTTGCCTCAAGCTTCGAGGAACACCTCCGGCGCCTTGAAACAGTTCTTCAAGCTATCAAGACCTCCGGACTCACGTTGAAGCCAGAAAAGTGCCGCTTCGCATACGAGGAGCTCTTGTTTTTGGGCCATGTCATCAACAAGTCTGGAGTGTGCCCTGACCCACAGAAAACGGCGGCCATCACTGACTTTCCTCCGCCCGCCGACAAGAAGGCAGTGCGTAGATTTCTTGGCCTGTGCGCCTATTACAGGCGCTTCGTCAAGGACTTTTCACGGATCGCCGAGCCACTGACATACCTCACGAAGGCCGACGTCGAGTTCAAGTGGGAGACGCCGCAAATCGAAGCATTTGAAGAACTGAAGCGACGCCTGCAATCGCCGCCCATTCTTGCGCATTTCGACGAAAACGCCGATACCGAAGTCCACACCGACGCAAGCAGCGTAGGACTCGGCGCCGTGCTTGTGCAGAGGACTGACGGAATAGAAAGGGTTGTAAGTTACGCTAGCCGGTCGCTATCGAAGGCGGAATCAAATTATTCCACAACAGAAAAGGAGTGCCTCGCCATCATTTGGGCTACATCAAAGTTTCGCCCCTACCTCTATGGCAGGCCCTTCAAAGTTGTAAGCGACCACCACGCCTTGTGTTGGCTAGCTAACTTGAAGGATCCTTCAGGTCGCCTCGCACGATGGAGTCTGAAACTTCAAGCATTCGACATCACCGTCGTCTATAAGTCCGGCCGAAAGCATTCTGACGCCGACTGCTTGTCTCGGGCCCCCGTCGAACCGCCGCCACAGGACGACCAGGATGACGACACTTTCTTGGGACCCATCAGTGCCGACGAATTCGCTGAACAACAGCGAGCCGACCCGGAACTAAAGAGCCTTGTAGACTACCTAGAAGGCAAGACCGTCACTGTGCCGAAGGTGTTCAGGCGAGGATTGGCGTCGTTTTTCTTGCAAAACGATATTCTCCTAAAGAAGAACTTTTCGCCTCTCCGAGCCAACTACCTCCTCGTGGTGCCCTCAGCGTTGCGTCCAGAGGTTCTGCAAGCTCTCCATGACGACCCAACGGCTGGACATCTCGGTTTTTCCCGCACGCTCGCGAGGATACAAGAAAAATACTACTGGCCTCGCCTCTCTGCCGACGTCGCCCATTACGTAAGGACATGTCGAGACTGTCAGCGACGCAAAACACCGCCGACAAGGCCAGCCGGACTTCTACAGCCGATCGAACCACCTCGCCGACCATTCCAGCAGATCGGGATGGACTTACTTGGGCCTTTTCCGACGTCGACGTCCGGGAATAAATGGATCGTCGTAGCTATGGACTACCTCACCCGCTACGCCGAAACAAAAGCCTTGCCCAAAGGCAGTGCCGCCGAGGTAGCCCGATTCTTCGTTGAGAACATTCTCCTGCGTCACGGTGCTCCAGAAGTCCTCATCACCGACAGAGGCACGGCCTTTACGGCAGAACTAACTCAAGCCATCCTGCGATACAGCCAGACAAGCCATCGCCGGACCACCGCCTACCACCCGCAGACGAATGGCCTCACCGAGCGCCTAAATAAGACCATCGCCGACATGCTGGCAATGTACGTCGACGTCGAACACAAGACGTGTGATGCCATCTTTCCGTACGTGACCTTCGCATACAACACGGCCGTGCAAGAAACGACGCACATGGCGCCGTTCAACCTGGTCTACGGAAGGAACCCGGCAACGACGCTTGACGCCATGCTACCGGACGTCACCGATGAGGAAAATCTAGACGTTGCCACCTATTTGCAGCGTGCCGAAGAAGGTCGACAGCTCGCCCGCCTGCGCATCAAGAACCAGCAGAGGACCGACAGCCGACACTACAATCTTCGACGACGCTACGTCGAGTACCAGCCCGGAGACCGTGTTTGGGTCTGGACTCCGATACGCCGACGAGGACTTAGCGAAAAACTCTTACGTCGCTATTTCGGACCATATAAGATCATCCGACGTATTGGCGCACTGGACTATGAGGTCGTGCCAGACGGCATTTCGCAATCACAGCGGCGCCGCGCACGACCCAAAGTCGTCCATGTGGTGCGTCTTAAGCCTTTCTACGCCCGCTGACGAACTTAGGTACTTTGTTACTTTATTTTTTTTTCTTTATTACGTGTGGTTTTGTTTTCGCTTTCACATTTGTTTGTAGCATCGGGACGATGCTTTTTAAGGGGAGGGTATTGACACGTATAGATGTTTATCTTTCACCGGTGGCCGCTTTCCACCGGCTAACAAATGTTAAACGTTATCGCTCGGCGCAGGACGCGCCTGTATCGGAAGTTTCTAGAACGTTATCGATGCTTCTTTCCATTGCCTGTTTTCACCGACGCTTATGTTATCTGATTGCATGACTGACGCGAATTCTCTAGAACTTTCTGGAAGACACGCGGGCATCAGGGATTAATCTAGAACCTTCGATGACTCAGGTATAAAAGCCGACGCGTTTCGCCGCTGATCAGATTTTCGACGATCGCCGACTGTGTTCGCCGCTATCGTTGTGCTTTGAGTGTACCTTGATTTTGTGGGCACAGGTGCGCCCAATAAACAACCAGTTTCGTCGTACACAGTTTTACGACTGTTTTCTTCACCGTCACTACTACGTGACAATATGTGCCAACAAGTCCACATCACTACTGTTCTTGTCTAGAGTTCACCCGTGATAAAAAAAATCTTGCTGTTCGTGTGTTGCACAAGAGCAAAGCAGGGTCTTGTGGAATCTGTTTGGAAGCAGATTTCTATCGCTTTTTTGCTAGCTGGCTTTCTATTTTACCCTTAATGTACTCGTTTGTCAACGATCGATAAACGTACTAACTGAAGAACTGCTGTTCATGTTTACCTATTAACCTAATTACCGAGGAGAAATCCGCGCAATCTCATGTGTAGACATGCTTTTTTATGGATCGCTCGAGCATCCGCAGCCGTGGCCTAGTGGTAGAACGCCTGCCTCGGCTGCGGGAGGCTATGGGTTCGATTCCCACCGCCGCCGGGCACCCACTGGTTCAGAAGGGTACAAGCGTACCCCGGCCTGGTGTTCGGCTTCCTTCAGGGGTGATACGCTTGGGAAAGGAGCCTGCGCCCTGAGTGCCCGCCGAAACCAACGTGAGCACGGTTCCCACTGAATTTTTGCTTTCAGTTATCATGACTGTCATACACGTCGTCCAGTATCCGAGTCCGACAACAACAAGAAAACGACGAAATATTTTCTGTTCAGTAGTCATGAACTGTTTAGTAGTCATGCATCCTCCTGTGCATTTTCTGGCGTGCATCATACCACATTATATAAAAATCTTGTTTTTCAGAAGCGAAGTCAATAAACCGAGGACAAAGATCAGTTGTGTTGCAAGTGCAATTTTTCTTTTTGCACATGCTGGCATGACAGCAGGAGTGAACAACACTGCGTGCACGCAAGCGCACAAAGACAACACGGTGCCCCACGCGCGAGTTCACAAACCAATGCGCTGCGTAGCGGCGGGCACGAGAAAAAAAAAAGCGCCGCACACAGGCAAAATGCACAGAACAGACAACGGTGCTTGCGGGCATGGGGAAGGGGGGCGGAGAGGGGTGCGAGCGAGGGGAGCAGTTGGCATAACATAAAAAACAGCACGAGGGCATGGAGGCACCGAGTTGCTGGTGTTCCGAGTAGCATGGCGACGTAAATAACATTTTGCAGCCATGCGGAGATTCACATAAGTGACCCGGTGTTCTAAGTTGCTCCTTCGTCATTTACGCTGGGGGCAGAAGGAGTCATGTCGCTGCTGGGAGCGGATGCTTCCTTGATCGGCTTTTTGGCTCCCTGTCTGGGCGAATGCTTTGATCCTTCTGTGGCCGCTGTAGGACTGCTCGAGGATCTCCATCGCCACGCTGACACAGGCTTGTTGGTAGCCGAGTCTGCAGGCTTGGATGATGTCTTCGCCACGCCAGACTTGGCGGGATGTTCAGCGGCTACTACGATGTCTTTAGTTTCCACTTGCTCTGCCTCGGACCCTGCGCTCCATTCCGCCGTCACCATTTTCCTGCCGGATTCACTTGAACTCCAATTATGGTAGCGAGGCTCTCGCAGTCGGATGCTTCGTCGCGGCTTGTCCTTCGCCGACACACCTTGTCGAACTGGCAGCCTGTGCACAAAAACATCGCAGTCGTTTCCTCAGTCCCAGAATCGACAGAGAGCATCACGCAAACAATGAAGTACGCACCTACTGCGGCATACTCAGTTAATCTGCCTCAAAGAGTTTCTTCAAAGAGCCGTACCTACCCAGTCCCGCATCTACAATTACCCATGTCAAGGAGGTTCGTTGAAGATCGGGCATGTGAACATTGCTGCATTGTAGCCCATTGAGCCACGAACATCCTCTGGACGTTCCGATTAGATCCGAACGTCCAAATCCCACTTAGGACGTCCAGTGGATACCACGAAGACAATTTTGGGACGTCCTATTTAAAACATCCTTCGGACTTCCAAAGCATTGTAGTTATGGGAACTTAACAAATCTCAAAACTTTAATCGTGTGGATGTCCGAAGGATTGTGCTCTCGTTTTCACCGCGATGTCTCATACCGGACATATGTGGGGCCAACACACACAATCGAACACGTACTATGTAGGTAATCTCATCGCGGCATGTTAAGTCTCTTCCCCGGCTGCCCTCAACGCAAGCTTTTCCGGAAAGATAAGTCAGACAGCAACATGAAGCTGTCGCACAAACTTCCAACGAAGACGATAAATGGAGAAGTTTCAATGAACGACCCAAACTACACAAGCATATCGGGAGGAAACGTCACGTAGGTAGAGATCTGAACATCTGCGTATTACCACCTACCGCAAGGTGTAACCGAATCAAACGTGTCCTACGCTCTCTGAACATGTCCAGAAAGCGGAGTACTGCAACCTCCGCCGTAGAGCAGAGCAGTGACTGCCTTTACCCAGTCGAAACTCCGCCATTCGCCAATGCCTGTTGCATGTACGCTTTGCGCTGCTTCGTGCGTAGTCGGTCACATGCCTTAACTGCGCCGTTTGATTGGGTCTCTTCGCCCTTCTCAGTAGGCTTCGAATGCCTGAAGGTTGGTGCGCTCCGGGCGCTCCGCGCTCAGTTCGCGCGTTGTCTCAATGTGGTGGTTGTGTTTGGCGCTCCGACTCTGACACAAATCAGTTCCCGCGTGAACGTTTGTCAGCTCCAGGTGAACGTTTGGTGAGCTACATCTCCACGGCTCCTGTACATCGCCAGCGGCAATGGTAACAGCAGTCGGCCATTGGCGAACCGTTAATTGTGCTCTCGCAATACTGAGTTTGGTTGCATTGTACTGCTTTTCTGTAAACTTTAGAGCTTACTCCATGCTATGGAGTAAGCTGTGCTGTGCTGAGATCCGCCAAAAAAAATCCGAATGCGAAACTCCTCTCATGTAGCCCACAGGATGGGTACGCGAGAGTGATCCTTGTACCTTGATCGGTGGCTATTAATAATAAAAAAATAATAACTATTCCAGACAGCACTGTCCGGAATAGCCTTGTCTGATCTTCGTTTGCGTTTTGTTTGAGCAACCGCGATTGCGAGAGCAATAATACAACTGCATAACGTGTGAATAGTTGAACTTTGCAGGCATTTGTGTCAGAGTCGGAGCACTCGGTTGCTGCACGTGACAGCCGGTAGCGCTGCTCTCGCGTGTTTAGGGCTGGTATTTGTTTTTGGGAAACAGCATTGTGCAGGTGGTCGAAATAACCAAAACTTTGGGCGACATGTTAGACTTCAGCTTATTTGCACGTTGTCAGATGCATGTTACTATGGGGCTAGGTCAACTTCACGACTCAGCTCTGTATCGATTGAAACGCTTGCGCTGATTAGCTCGTTCGCACGTGGTCGCATTGTTTATTATAAAAGCTTGTCCGAGTTGACTGTCACACGCTCGTAGAGATAAACCGTGTCGCTTATGCTTCGTCTGCCATTGGCGTTTTGTTTGCATAGCGATCGCGATAGCAATCGTAAAACCGCGTATGGATTAACCGAAGTACATTTATTTATTTATTTATTTATTGGAAGAGTCAATTTGTGTGTCTGGGACTGTTGATGCAAGTCTAGAGAAATGCCATACTAAATTTGGTAGTACCTGTGAACTCCAGTGCATTTTGTGTCAGCAACCACTTAAGCCAGCCTGTAGCAAGGCTTAATAAATTGTGTAGTCCCCAAGATACCTGTTGGTCTTTTCAGAAGTATTTGTATCTGTAGATATGGGAGAACAGCCACATTCAGCCTCTGGTAACTTCCTTTGAGTTAGTGTGATACCCGTGAATTTTTAGTTTGAATTTCTGTTTGAGTGTGACCGCTGAAGCAAGCCTACATAAATCCTCTTAAGTTTTGGTACGTGTGAATTCCACCAAGTTTTTGTATCTGTCCGCTGAAGCGAATATGCTGCAAGCCTTCAGTTAATGTGTAGTCACCAACGTACCTGTTTCCTCTTCATCAGTATTTAGCTTTTACCATTTACCACGAATCGACGACGCTCTTGATTGCCTTCACGGTGCCAACTACTTTTGGTTCATAGACTTTCGATCTGGTTATTGGCAGATTTCCGTAGATGATCAAGCCCAAGAAAACAGCGCTTTCGTCCCTCCAGATGGCCTCTACCAATTCAAGGATATGCCGTTCGGTCTATGCGATGCCCTCGCCATGTTCGAACAGATGGTGGACTCTGCCTCAAGGTTTCAAATGGTCAACTTGCCTTTGTTCCTTAACTGACCGAGTTGCACCTGAAAAGATTTGCTCAACTGGAATTCTCATCACTACCCGAAAGTCAATGTTTGCTCTGGTGACCTTTACTAGAAGTTGTCATCAATGCAAGCGCACTTGTAATATGAATATAGGTGATATATAGCAGCTGTTTGTGTCTATGACCGCTGAACTAGTCTCAAGTAACTTCGTTAACTGCTTCGTAACTTCGTAGTTGCGACATCTTTAGCATTATTTGTGTTAGTGTGTTTACTAAAGCGGTCTGCATAGAGGCTCTAGTAACTACCTCAGTGGCTAGCATAACTTTTTAGCGCATTTTCTGTTGATGTGCCTGAGACCACTAAAGTGAGCCCACAGTAAGCCTCATAACTAGAGACCGCATTTTAGGCAAATGCCTTTTTTGTTCCTTGCGTTTCTATCGCCCCATTTTGAATTGAGCATGAATTAGAGGTTAAGAAGGGCTTTTATAGTGTTTTTATAGAGCCTATAAATGCCTATTTTGGCGTTTGTGCCTAAATGCCTATAAATGCCTATTTTCAATATCGGCGCCTATATGAACACTATTTAGCCTCAAGTTTCGCTTTCGAGTGCAGTTAGAGACCATTATTCATGTTACCGGGCAACATTGTTCGGAACTCTATGGCGTTCATCCTAGTCATCTGGTACAACCAACTTTCGGAAAACAACCCCTAGCAGCAGGAAATGGGACGCGCCGCGGTTGGCGAATGTGAAACCGCGGAGAGCCCTCAGGGGAAAGGGGAGTAACGAGCAAAAGAAGAAAAATGTGATTCACGCGGCTTTTCATTGTAATTTACTTTTGAGGTGTTCACTGCGTAGAAGATCATTTTCAGGGACAAGAGGAACAATTTTGAGTCCAAAAATCTGGAGATGGTGGTAGTTTGCTATTGTTTCCGCAATCTTCACAATGATTCTAAGACAACGTTCCGCGTGCTCTCTAAACAGATTGCTTCAAACACGTGCACTTCAAATGGGCGGAAGTGTATTTGGCAGTGTTGGGGCGTTTTGCCTGTACAATTCCGATAATGTCATTGTATATGAGAAAATTTCCAGAGTTGTATTTAACAGTCCTCATGTAAGATCATGTTAATTCTTAATAAATTGTAGTCTCTCTTGCATTTATTATTTGTCTGTTTTTTTGTGTCTTAACTTAAATGCGTCAGGCAGATATAAAGTAGCGCCTTTTTTAATCAGTATTTCCAGCTTTCAAGTATTCTTTTTCATGCTTGTTTCACTTTATGCAACACTCGAGTACAGTGGCCATTCAACATGAATATGAGCAGTGTGCTTGTTGAATTACGCCAATTGATGGTCGTTAGTCCAGCAGTTTTATGGGACAATTGTACGGCTATGTTCAACTGTTGGCGCCTTTGTGCCATATAAACAATAACATTTCTTGTTTTCTGTCAGATCGCGCACGTCTTCGTTTGAAATTATTTGCATTTATGTAAAAATTTATTGTGCCTATATTGACGACGTTGGAGTCCTAAAACGTTGCTTTGCCTGCCTATTTTTGGTGCCTAAAAAGCGCTTTTTTAATGCCTAAAGATCCGGCCTCTACTCTAACATCCGTAGTGGCCTCACTGCGAGTCAGTTTTCTTGCTAGCCAAAGTAAATTTGTAAACTTTTATTTGCTCGACTCTTACTAGCCATGTTGCGTCATAACCTCTTATGGCTGAGCGTGTATGATCAAGTTATTGAGTCCTATTTGTTTGCACTGATGAGCTTTACTGAAAACTGCTGAGTGCATTTGAAACTTGGCATCTTCATGCAGCCGTTTTATTGAAATAAATGTGTTTTAAGGATATTGTCACACGATTCAGCAAACTGCAGAGCTTAGCTTAACTTTGTTCCTGTTCGCACTAAAAAGTCTAGCTTGCATGTCCTGACTGAATATAGTGTGTACTATATGTTTTAATTTATATAATTTTTAGCAAGCTTTATGTAATTCATTAGTTTAACGTAACAGGGAATTACGTGCACAGTGCAGCTAAGCACTGTGCTCAACTACGGCTATTCACCTCGCCGTCTGTACCCTACGTCACAGCCGCTCTTACTTGCGATCCCCGTCGCTCCCCGCCACCCCAACCACGCCGCTTTTCCTCGCCCACCCGCCGTTTGGAAAACTAGGCCATGCAGCTCCTGGATGTAGTGCTGTGACGTTCGACCTGTCCAAATCCTCCGTTGAAGCTCCACACGAACACGAACCTAATTGAAGTAGATGTATATGGTGTTCCGTTGACGGCATTGGTTGATACTGGAGCCCAAGTTTATGAGCGCTAACCATGTCGTCGCCTCAACCATGTTCTTACGCCTGCCACCACTCGAGCCGTACGCGTCGCCGATGGCGCCACTGTTGCCGTCAGTGCTATGTGCACTGCTCGAAAAGAAATTGCTGGCCGCCAAGTTCCAGTCCTGTTCCGCCTGTACGACGTGCCTCGAGCTACTCTTCTTTTAGACATTCGCCCGAACAACCGAACACACTCCCTTTTGCTTTCCTACCGCGACATATTTGACACTGACAACCGACCACTGGGTCAGACGTCCCTTGTTAAGCATCGGATGCTGTTCCCGTTCACCGCCGGCCGTATCGCGGGTCCACGGCAGAGCGGCAAGTTCTGTTATCATACCATCCGCATACACTGCAGCATTTGTTCGCTTACCTCCAAAAGCCTTAACCTTCGTCGATTTGGCCTCAACGGCAACCGTGCCTGACCGTGCCCCTATTCTTTATGTACTCCTGGCGCGCGACATGCGCGACATCTTTGTGCCACACTTTGTTATAACCCTTGCCGCTAATTGGATGTGCCTCCCCGTTATCAATTTTGGCTTGTCGAAGCAAATGTTACCTGAAGGCATAGCGGTGGTTACGCTCCCGTCGGTGACTGACGACCACGTCACTGCTTTTACAGTTGACGCGTCTCCAGATCCTCCAGATTACCCGCAGGATGCCATGAACCTCGACGGAACGTTACGTACCATGATGGCTCCGGACCTCACACCCGACCAAGCAGCCGCCCTATATCGCCTTTTGCTTTCCTACCGCGACATATTTGACACTGACAACCGACCACTGGGTCAGACGTCCCTTGTTAAGCATCGGATGCTGTTCCCGTTCACCGCCGGCCGTATCGCGGGTCCACGG
This sequence comes from Dermacentor silvarum, assembly GCF_013339745.2. Classification (NCBI taxonomy): domain Eukaryota; kingdom Metazoa; phylum Arthropoda; class Arachnida; order Ixodida; family Ixodidae; genus Dermacentor; species Dermacentor silvarum. Next base: position 73,724,972 of record NC_051163.1, read on the forward strand.
CAGAGCGGCAAGTTATTTTGCAGGAAGTAAACAAGATGCTTGCCAAAGGCATTGTTCAGATGGCACGTGACGTTAATTATTGCCACCTAAACCGAATCACTAAAAAAGGACGTGCACCCTTTACCACGAATCGACGACGCACTTGATTGTCTTCACGGTGCCAACTACATTTCGTTGATAGACCTTCGACCTGGTTATTGACGATTCTCACCAATCCACCTGTCTTGGCCTACGGTTACCCGTCCACACCAACAGAGGTACGAACCGATGCCAGTGGTTATGGGATCGAAACCGCCTTAGCACAACTCTAACATGGACACGACCATGTTATAGCCTACGCTAGCCGGCTCCTGACAACTGCAGAGCGCACCTATTCGATTACCGAGCGCGAATGTCTTGCTCTCACCTGGGCTGCCCATATTTATATGGCAAGCCCTTCTCATCTATCACAGACCATAATGCGCTCGGTTGGCTTTCGTCGCTCGAGGATCCTAATGGCGGGCTTGGTCATTGGGCCCTCCGACTACAAGAATACCTACACAGTGGCTTAAAAGTGGGGACGCCAACACAAGGACGCAGACTGCCTCTCACTACCCAGTCGAAGACCCGACCGCTACGTCTGATACTGATACCGACGCCGGCATTCTGGGTTTTCCAGCTTCTCCATGTCGACGACAAGAAGCGCCTTGACCCGTCCTTGCGTATCATTTGACCGCCGGGGATCGTCACTTGCCGACAGTTCCCTTCACTTATTCACACTTCAAGATGGCGTACTCTACCGCCACAACGTTCACCCCGACGGCCCATCATTACTCCTTGTGATCCCTAACCACCTTCGCTCGGCTTTTCTCCACGAACTTCACGACCTCCCCACTGCCGGTGACTTCGGTGTGTCACGTACCCTCAACGCTTCTTTCCGCCAGGGCTTGCTCGCTCCGTTCGAAGGTACGTTGCAGTATGCGAGAAATGCCAGTGGCGCAAGACACCATCGACGCTCCCTGCAGGGTACCTTTAACCACTTGACATTCCCGTGCAGCCATTCTTTCGGGTTGGTTTGGACTTAGTTGTCCCTTTTCCTCTATCTACCTCTGGGAACAGGCAGATCACTGTGGCCACAGATTACGCCACGCTCTACGTCATTACCTGAGCGCTTCCTACAAGCTGCGCCGCTGCGTTGCAGATGTCGCTGATTTTCTTCTACGCGACGTGATTTTATTACATGGAGCTCCACGATAACTTCTCACAGACCGTGGCCGGACATTCCTATCAAAAGTTATCGCAGACATCCTGCAGTCCTGTGCCACGAGGCACAAGCTATCCACGTCATACCATCCGCAAACGGATGGCCTCACGGCGCGTCTCAATCACACTCACAGACATGCTCGTAAAGTATGTCTCTTCAGATCACAGTGACTGGGGCTCGCTCTACCGTTTGTCCTGTTTGCTTCCTTCCTCCACGACACAGGTGGTTATTCCCCATTTTTCCTTCTGTTCGGCCGAGAAGCAGCACTGCCCCTCGGCACAACCCTCCCTGTTCACGCGGCACCGACCAGTGAATGTGCACTTGACGCCATCGCCTGCGCTGCCCACGCGAGGGAAATTGCCGTTGACCGCCTTCTGAACTCTCAAGAGAGCCAAAGGCGTTTGTACGACCGGCGACAGCCAGACTAACACTTCCGGCCTGATTCTTTGGCGCTTTTTTGGTCTCCGTCGCGTGAGGTCGGCCTGTCAGAAAAACTGCTGTCTCACTACACAGGCCCATACCAAGTGCTTCGTGCCATGATTCCCGTCACCTACGAAATTGCGACTGACGCCCCAACTCCTGCCCAATCCAGTGATATCGTGCACGTTGCACAACTGAAGACGTGTCACCCTCCCAGTGATGACATTTAGAGGTTCCGAGACCTCGCTTCTGCCGCTTGGGGATTACGCTACACGCGTGTTGTATTTGGTCGTTTGACCGAGGCGCGCGGGCGCCATCACTCAAGCGAAGAGGAGGAAGTTTGAACTGGGCTCGCGCTGTGAAACCAACCAGCGCTGTAACCGCTGCTGTAAATATAATCTGTACGTAGTGTCTGGTTTAATTGACTCGTCCTTCATGTAATACATTGCTAAGAGCAAGAAAGATTCATTCATCTCGACAGGATGGACGCACCATTAGTTCGGATCCTATATTCTAAACGAGATTTTAGAATTGCAGAATTACAGCATTTCAGATAATTTGTATTTTTTTGATGCAGTCAACATAATTGCAATATTTATGCGTGGATATAGGATGGAGTAGAAATGGACAGGAACGATTTTATTCATTTTAACGTTATTTAGCACTGTAAATGTATACGTTGTGCTATATGCAACCGGTGACCGTATTTACCTTCAGTATAACAAGTGGGGACGTTAGGCTACTAGAAATTCAAAGCAGTCTCGAAGCCTAACCAACCAGAAAACGCGATTTAAAGTGGCAATGATCACTCACAAGAGTTCAGCGTAATGGCATCATTTAAATCAATTGAAATACCGCTGATTTTGTTTTGAGAACACAAAATATAAAGTGTCATTATATAAAAAGTTCAGAGGTCGAAATGGGTAATACAGCACTGTATACGAGGGACAACTGTAACATGTTATTCCGACTACGTGAAACCCTGCAATAGCGGTGGCTTAATTCTTCCTGAAGCGACAGATTGAGGAAGGCATCAAGAAATGCATGCTGTTGATGGAAGCAGAACGGCAATGGATATAGATATTAAGGCACGACGAATCGCTCACACGCAAATTATGTGCAAAAAAACACTACGTAGATTATTTTCTTCACAGACACACAATACATATTATATATAACATACATGTTTATATATATATATATATATATATATATATTGAAGCCGTGAGCCTATGTCCTAAGTGAAGGGGAAATATGTGTGCTTACGCAAAATTGAACAGATGGAAGTTGCGATGCATTGGAAGTGTGTCCAAGAGCCGGTGAGCACTGCTTATGACAAACGCATTGATGTCGTTTGACTTTGCATATGTCACCTGAAAGTACAGATATTTTTTTAATTATGCCTTGATTGTTGCACTGATGAACTGAATTGAAACACTACATCAAAATGTCTACATGAAACATTAGATTTATAAGACAAGAATTGTCTTTTTATGCTTCTTAATTCGCCTCTAGCTCCTCGCCTGCACTACGAAACTAACAAATGACAATACTTCGATTATTACATATTATATTTACTATCACAGCGGTAGTACGGTTCCCGCGCAAAATCGGACCGCATCGAGGCCTGATGGAATTTGAGATTTCAGTAATACTCATGTTAAACAATTGCATACAATACTTTACTTGTGCTATCACAACACTCGTAAAGGGCTCTCCATGAGCTCCATTAGGCAAATCTCAGTGAAGGGCACATTGGGGGCTTGGCTTGGGTGTTGTTAAAGGGCCCTTAAACCACCCAGAGATCGAAATTTAGTTGTGGTGTGGCAGTTGTGCACGAGTCTACAACGAGCACGTAGCTCCGAGGATTTTTCGAAATGCTGCCGTAATAGCGGAGTTACACGCGTTTTATGATCGAAAAACGGCGTTCGCTCGTTTCGCTCTTTCCTTCGCTACTCTCCTCGTCAGCTGGTCTCCCCTCCTCGCCGAGTGCTACTCGAAATGTCACGTGAAATACGTCATCGCCAACGGCCTTCTCAAAACACTGCCTACTTCCGGTTAAGGCACGTCCACGCTAGTCATGCCAGCGGCACATATACGGACGGCAAACCGGCCTCAGTGCTGTAGAACGTCTGCCGCGCGAGAGGTGTCCAAAGCAGACGGCAGTGCGGCCGGCGCCCGCCCGCTGCACGATCAACGGCCGAATCGACGACCGCGAAGCTGCGCGCCTCCACTACCGGCAACGAAAACGTCGGCTGCAGCTGAGCTGCAGTGCACGGCTACCGACGGGAGACGACCGGCTCGGCTGTGCTCGCATCGCAGCCCACGGCGCCGCTAATATTAGTGTATTTTTCATCTTTTTGTACACTTATTGCGAAGAGCGTCAACAACAATAAGAAAACATTGCGGCTTGTAAGTGCTGGTAATTTCGAAGCGCCGTCCGCTTTAGCTTTGAAGGAACCGGACAAAGCCTAGCGACGATATCGGCGCCGTCCAGCGATCAGCGGTGGTGAGGCTGCCGCACAAATGAGTCCCGGTCTCATCCTCTCTACGTACGGCAAGGAAATCTCGCCGCTCGCGAGCAAAACCGCTGTCGAATGGCGGCCCGCGAATGGCAAACGGCGTGCGGCGAGTTAGCGTGCCGGTAACGTGGACTCGGCGCTTCTCGGCTACCCGATGTTGCTGCAGTGCCGGCCCGTGTTATGCGAAGCGTGCCGCTATAGACCCTGTGTTGCGCGCACGTATGGAAAGGCCAACACTGTCGCACTCTGTTCGCGCATCTAATCAGAACGCTAAGCTTGACTGTGTTGGAACGCAAGCGATTTGGCACTTGCGTTGCGGGCTGTAATTACCGATGCGCTAGCGCGCACAAGCGAGCAACACGGCGAGGACGAGCAGGGAGCGCGCGTACCTGCTAGCAGACAAACCGGAAGTCGTAGGTTCTTGTTCGACCAATGGACATCGTTTCCGCAGCTGACATCACCAGATTCCCCCTGCGGACATCGTGACGACCGCTGGGGATACCGGGAAGGCGAGGGGAGGAGGACGGCATTGTTTTTTTGGTTCTGTGGCGCGCCCGCGGCGCGCAGCGCTGCAGCGTTTGGCATGGTTGATCGTGACGGCATGCTGAACTCGATGCGCGTGTTTACTTGAAATGAGGTGGTTTAGGGGCCCTTTAAGCTAGTGTTTGCTATCTTTAACAACAAATGTACGTTATAGTTGCATTGCAAGCATGAATATCATTGTATAAATTTGTTCAACCTTTCATGACCATGCTACGTCATTCGTAATTCTCTTGAAAGCGATGTGACTTAGCTAGCCCTAACATTTTGTGACTGCCGATTTTGTCGGCGTTTACAACGCTGTACTATAGTTCAGCGAAATCTATATTTAGGTACAATATCCAATCCCATATCGACCGAACACGAGGAAACCAGGAGGAAACCAGGCCCGCTCCCGCTATTTTACGGATGTGTTTAGGTGCCGCCATAAAATATATTGTGAAGCCGTGAGCCAATTTTCGAAGTGAGTGGGAAAACATGTGTTCTTGCATGAAACTTAAAAGATTGAATATAGGATTTGGAGCCCCGTTTTCATCAGGGAATACTTGAAACAGTAAGGCGTTGCGTTTAAATACGTACATGGTATAATATGCGGCCCCATACGCGCTAATCCTTTGTAAAGACAATGTTGCTGTAAGGTGTTTGCACCCTTGACGAATCAACAGTACACATGTCAAACGTCGTAGAGAACAAAAAGAAGAAGAAAAAAAGTTAATACCCCTCCCCTACCGCGAACAGGGGTGCACGCGAAGCTTCTCCAACCCTAGGGGAGGGGTAGGATGTTTTTTGAGCATTTGATGAGACACAATAAAGAGACATGCTTGTTGGTGGATGAGAAACGGTGGTTTTGCCCGGCGAGCAAGAGCACGTTCACAGGAAGTGTTTAGGTGCCGCCATCTTGGGTTGTTAACGCTAGTGTTTGCTATCTTTAACAACAAATGTACGTTACAGTTGCATTGCAAGCATGAATACAGTTGTATAAATTTGTTCAGTCTTCGATGACCATGTTGCATTACTTCACTTCTCATAAAACTTGGAAATTGTTTATGTAGCAGCCCAAGATGGCGGCGCTCATGAATCTAATATAAAATCGTCTAATTCTGTTTTGCAACAGCACTGCCAGAACAATCAACAAACGGAAATATATGGGTAATATTAGTCCTTACCATTGCAGTTATGGCACGATTGTCGACGAGAACCGTGCTTTCTTCTTTGCAATGTTCGAAGTCAGGATCATTGACGGCGCACTTCTGCAAAAACCCCGACAAAATTGTGAAACCCGGTAGGCTACGCGCGGCCTTTAATAGTTTAGTTTTGAGAAGCACGTTTAGTATTTAGGATCTAGAGCTACGAAAAAAAAAGAAAACGTACGAAAAAAGCGATGCTTTATTCTAATGTTTCGGTGGGGTCCGGCTTCCACTATCCGCCACGTTGACTCTCATTGGTTGTCGAGAGGTCATGTGTTTTGAAATTTGTGCCGGGAAACAAGTTTTGCGAAATGCAATTTTGCGTTTACATCAGAATGACGAAACGTGACGTGGTGCTGCAAATTTTATCGACTAATACTTTTGGGTGGTCCTTGGCATCTATATTGCGAATTCAGCGCTTTAAAAAGAAAGTAGACGGTAGCGTGCAGACACCCGTGCAATGCATCTGCAATTTCGCGAATATTTGGTGGGCTCCAAGATAGCCGGCATGTCAGCTTGTTGATTGACTGAAGGAATACCCCGTGAAGAGCGTTACAGGCAGGTCAGTTTCGTAAACGTCAATTTGACGTTGCGTGAGATTACGCTGGGTCGCCATTGCAGAGATTTTCCGCCATAATTTGTGGTGCGACGAGCTACTCGAATTAGGGCAATAAGCGGCCATATGCAATCGCGGTCGAGAGGCATGCGTATCGCCGCATTTTCCCTGTGATTTGGGGCCATGAAAATCTTTTGTTCACAACGGGTGCTCATATCATTTGCGTCGCTCTCGGGTGGTATGGCATTTCTGTTTTGAACCATCATTTTTATTAAAACACGTTTATTTGAAATATAATTGGTTGAAACTACCAAACTTCCTGCAACTTTTTGCACTTTTCACTACTGCGTTTGTATTTCGCGTCATCAAAGGGTATTACAACGGCGACTTTTTAACTTATAAAAAGAAATGTACGCAAGGAGGCGCCTTGAAGTTTCCTCTCGCGGTGCTAGTAAGCAGCGAAGTGAACAAGAGATGGCAGTGCCGGCGCGTATATGCTCCCTATGTGAGCAGACGAGACGGTCTTGTGGGGACCACCAGTAGTTTGGGCGCAGGTGCGAGTACAAGCGGGTGCGAGAGAATATCTGGGGGCTTTTGCTCCTTGAATATCTGACTTTGCCTAGGTACTACGGCGGAGAACTTTATGTGGTGACACGCGCTGAGAGCGGCCGCTGTATCAGCTCCACCTTCCCTATCCACATGTGACTGTTGGTTTGCGCTGCCCCTTTTTTATTTCATTCTTTTGGATCTCTTTATTGAGGACAATGTGTGAGAAAGCATGCGCCGAAGGACGGGAAAAGGCAGACCGCAGTCACCTGCTAGACTGTGGCTGCTGTTAAGCGATCGATGTTATTTCTAAATAAACGCATCACTGTTTTGATGATCCAAATATTATCTCACTATCGGGGAGGGAGCAGTCTACCTGACTGCAGCAGTATTTTTTTATTTGGAGTGTTGCTACGCTGCGCTCCGGAACACCCCAACAACCGCAGCTTCGCGACGGCGCCCGGCTCCGTGGCTTCCGCCGCGGCACTGGGGCACGAACGAGAGCAGTATCCGCTGGAGCAGACACAGCCACCTACAGGGTGAGGTTTCGTAAACGTCAATTTGACGTTGCGTGTGATTACGCTGGGTCGCCATTGCATTCCTGGCACTTTACGTGTTGAATCTCCTGAACGGTGCAGTCTGCACTGATAATCAACACATGAGCACGGAGTGCTTTGGAATCTCACAGGTTCAGTGATCCCCTGGCGACTATCGCACGACTTCCTATGTTACCTTTGGAACAAAAAAACGCAACAAACTCACCAGAAACATCCTAGGAGCACAAGAACAAAATTTGTGCACGGCTCCATCAACGCAAACGCCCATGCCGGCTAGCCTAGGGACAAACGAATACAAAACGAGCAAACGAAGTTATCCACCGTAGTACCTAGGCAAAGTCAGATATTCAAGGAGCAAAAGCCCCCAGATTTTCTGTCTCGCACCGCTTGTACTCACGCCTGCGAACAAACTACTGGCTGTCCCTCCAAATACTGTCTCGTCGCGAGAAAAGTTGCGCATAGGTCCGACATCTTCCCCCCGACGCTTCCGTGTTAAGCAGCAAAGCCACTTCTCTTGAATCCAGGATACGGCGCGGCTCAGCCGCCGAGTGTGCTTGCTCCGTCATTCCGCGAAGACCAGGTGGCATGGCGGTCGGCAGCGCAGAGTAAACTCCCTATATAAGAAAAGTACCGCTATTCTTTGATCAACGCCGCTTCTCTCTCTCCTGTGTCTCCGATTGGACGATGATAGCGCGCGCTTTCACTTATTTATATTGTTACAGGACTGCGCGCAATGAAACAAAGATGACGTTTACCATTTGGGTGATGACGATGACGATTGAAAAGATTGTCTTTCGGCCATCTTGGCAGTGCTACAGCCCGCTGTAGATATTTTGTAAATATATTTTCGGTTCTACCGTTTCCCGTTACATTGTGGTGGAGGTGCTGGGTAAATGTCGGGGAGAACACGATCACGTCGTCCAGGTAGCACAGGCAGATAGACCATTTAAAGCTGTGCAACAGCGTGTCCATCATTCGCTATAATGTGGCGAGGGCATTGCACAAGCCAAATGGCATAACTTTGAACTGATAGAGGCCGTCAGCTGTAACAAATGGTGTCTTTTCACGGTCCCTGTCGTCCACGGCGATCTGTCAGTAACCAGAGCGTAGGTCGATGGATGAAAAATTGGCCGCGCCGTGAAGGCAATCCAGAGCGTCATCAATTCGTGGAAGATGATATACATCCTTCTTGGTGATCTTATTGAGATGCCGATAATCAACGCAAAATCGCCAACTGTGGTCTTTCTTTTTAACTAAGACAACAGGGGAAGCCCATGGACTCGCGGACGGCTCAATAATGCCTTTTGACAGCATCTTGTCAACCTCTTGTTGAATAACTTGGCGCTCGGATGGTGACACGCGATAAGGTCGCCAGTGAATCGGAGGCGCATCGCCAGTATGTATGCGATGTTTGACCTAAGGAACGGCCGTCAAAGTCGAATATTTCGGAGCATGTGACGAGCAAATGACGGAGGTTGTCGACTTGGGAGGGCAGAAGTTCCGGGGCAATCATCTTTGTGATAGCGCTCTGTACCGACGGAGAAGTGGGCACGTCGGCGGACAAAATTGCTGACGCAGGATCAGGTGACAGCGATGAAATCTGGCACTCATCTGATGGTGACAGGGTGGCCAAAACTATGCCTTGGGGAAGTTCAAGAGGGGCAGGAAAGTCTGGTTTGTCCAACAGTCACAACAGTGTGGGGAAAGGAAATGTTGTGCGACAAAAGGACACTGGTAGACGGAGTAACCACATAGTCACCATCCGGTACACTGGGGCAAGGTACAGCAACAATACAGGTGAGTGCTTGAAGTGGCAAACGAACAAACTCGGCACAAGAGAGCTGGCTTTCTCTGGACTACGTCAGGAGCGTCTAGTGAAGCGGGAAAGTCAAGTTCAACGATACCGACCGAGCAGTCAATTACAGCGGAGGGGTCAGTCAAGAAATCAAGTCCAAGGATTACGTCATGAGGGCAGTGGCGAAGAACATGAAACAACGTGGACGTTTGGCGGCCAGCGACGCTCACGCGTGCGGTGCACATTCCGAGCACGGCTGGAGTTCCACCATCAGCGACACGCACAACGCGGGATTCTGCAGGTGTGAGCACTTTGTGTAAGCGTTCACGGAGATCAGAGCTCATGATACAAATATGTGCACCGGTGTCGATAAGGGCTGTAACGGGTAGGCCGGGGAGAGCATATGCCGGGTAACGGCATATGCTCTCTATGTGTGTTTCGTCTGATCATCATGACTGCGACAGTGCGCTACCTTTTGTCGCCTTTGCATAAACTCCTCACGCCATGACACCGCCGGCTACTCTCTCTTCTATCTTCTATACGGACGAGAACCAACGCTCCCTTTTGACACTTATTTCGACCCCTGCCACACTGCCTACTGAATACGCGCGCGACGCCATTGCTACAGCAGAAAAGGCAAGTCACATTTCCAGTCTTCGCCTCTCGGCGTCGCAGTCACGGCAGAAGTTGTTGTACGACGCCCACCACCGGGACGCCCGCTTCAGTGCGGGTGATCTTGTCCTTGTCTGGTCCCCGTCTCAGCGCGTTGGCCTTTCCGAAAAACTACTTTGGAGATACTCTGGCCCCTATCGCGTCCTGCGACAATTGACAGATGTCACTTAGGAAATAGCCCCGCTCGATCCTACCACGTCTTCTTCCTCAGACGTCGTGCACGTGGCCCGCCTCAAACCATTCATCGCGCCCACCTCTCTGTCTTAGGCACCGGGTCGGCGCTTTTCTGGCCGGGGGTTAATGTTACGAGACTGCGCTCAATGGGACAAAGATGACGTTGACCATTTGGGTGAAGACGACGACGATTGAAGAGATTGTTTTTCGGCCATCTTGGCAGTGCTACAGCCCGCTGTAGATGTTTTGTAAATATATTTTCAGTTATACCGTTTCCCGTGACAATATATATAAATATATTGCAATGGGGATGGTTTCCTAGCAGCACTCGATCTGGCGTTAGAACAAGTCAAACGGGAGCTATGGCGAAGCGGGCGAGCAAGCGTTGCTTGTCTTCTTCCTTCACCAGCACCATGGCCCAGTCCCTTCAGTACAATCACTCCCCACCAAAAGAGGAGCCATCCTGGCGACCTAGGGGCAGGAGAAGACAGGGGGGTCGTGGCACTGCTTTAGGCGGGAGACGTGGACAATTTCCTGGCCGCGACGACGCTGGTCGGAAGACGCGTCCTTCGGCTCGATGAGGTAGTTGACTGCGGATGTTTGTCGCAGTACCCGATAGGGACCATGGTACTTGGAATGCAGCTTGGAGGAAAGGCCCGGTGGAGTAGACGGCACCCACAACCAGACCAGCGAGCCGGGAGTAAAGGACGTAGCTGTAGTGGACGTGTCGTGGCGATGCTTTTGGCGCCACTGGTCCTGGGATGTTAACGAGCGAGCGAGCTGGCGACATTCTTCCGCGTATGCAGCCGCTCGTGAAACAGTCGACTCCGAAGCATCCGGCCGGTAGGGTAGAATTGTGTCCATTGTGCAGGAAGGTTCGTGTCCGTAAAGAAGAAAGAAAGGTGAAAATCCAGTGGTGCTTTGCGTTGCAGTATTATATACCTACGTTACGAAAGGCAGAATCCGATCCCAATTCGAGTGTCAGAGGAAACATACATGGCCAACATGTCGCCAAGGGTGCGATTAAAACGCTCTGTCATGCCATTAGTTTGGGGATGGTATGCCGTGGTAGTGCGGTGAATGATGCGACACTCCTTTAGCAACGCTGTAATGGCGTCAGAGATGACAACGCGACCGCGGTCGCTCAGTAATTCTCGAGGTGCTCCATGCCGTAATACCAGGTTCTGAAGGATAAAACGAGCAACGTCTTTTGCCGTGGCAGATGACAGGGCTGAAGTTTCAGCGTACCGCGTAAGGTGGTCGATAGCAACAATAACCCAGCGGTTGCCGCTGGGAGTGCTGGGAAGCGGACCGTATAGGTCAACGCCGACGCGGTCGAACGCTCGAGCAGGGCATGGTAAAGGCTGCAAGGGGCCGGAAGCATGTTTAGGAGGCGTCTTGCGACGTTGGCACAGGGGGCATGACCGTACATACTGGCGAACGAAACGATACATACCGCGCCAATAGTATCGAACCTGGAGGCGAGAGTATGTCTTCAATACCCCGGCGTGGCCGCATTGTGGGTCATCGTTGAACGTGGCGCAGATGTCGGAGCGGAGATGTCGGGGAATAACAAGCAACCACTTGCGACCGCTGGAGTTGTAGTTGCGCCGAATAATAAAGTGCGTGGCTTGGCGACGGAGCGTCCGAGAGATCGGCGCTGGCGACCGGCTAGACAGGAAGTCGAGAAGCGAACAGATCCATGGGTCCTTGCGCTGCTCTGATGGCATGTCGGAAATGTTGAGGGCGAAGGCACCGCAGGCGGAAATCGACGAGCAGATAGGATCAGATGACAGGGGTGACCGGGAAAGAGCGTCTGCGTCTGAATGCTTGCGGCCGGAGCGATAAAAAACACGGATGTCGTATTCTTGTAGGCGTAACGCCCAACGAGCGAGCCGACCAGTTGGATCTTTGAGTGAAGACAACCAGCATAGGGCATGATGGTCGGTCACGATGTCAAAAGGGCGCCCATACAAGTAAGGTCGAAATTTTGCGATAGCCCAAATAATGGCCAAACATTCCTTTTCAGTAACGGAGTAGTTCGCCTCAGCTTTGGTAAGGGTGCGGCTGGCATACGCTACGACGTACTCATCGAAGCCATGCTTGCGCTGTGCAAGAACAGCACCTAGCCCGACACCACTAGCGTCCGTGTGAATCTCAGTTGGAGCAGAGGGATCGAAGTGGCGCAGTACTGGCGGTGAAGTGAGAAGGCGGCGCAGTACTTGAAATGCGTCGTCACATGCCGGGGACCAGTCCGGTAGCTCGGAACGGACGATAAGAAGCGCGGTCAAGGGGGCGATTATGGAGGCAAAATTGCGGACGAAGCGGCGGAAATAGGAGCATAAGCCGATGAAGCTGCGAAGCTCTTGCAGGGTAGTTGGTTTGGGGAACGCGGATACAGCACTAAGTTTCGTAGGGTCCGGGAGGATACAGTCTTTTGAGACCACATGACCGAGGATAGTAAGCTTGCGAGCGCCGAAGTGGCATTTCTTCAAATTTAGCTGCAGTCCTGCAGCGAGGAGGCACGCAAGGACTTGCTCGAGGCGGCTGAGGTGTGATGCAAAGTCGGTAGAAAAAACTACAATGTCATCTAAGTAGCAAAGGCACGTGTTCCACTTCAGGCCTCGGAGAATGGTGTCCATCATTCGTTCGAAAGTGGCAGGCGCGTTGCAGAGGCCAAAGGGCATGACGGTGAATTCATATAGGCCATCAGGTGTTACAAAGGCTGTCTTTTGGCGATCGGCCTCTGCCATCGGCACTTGCCAGTACCCGGAGCGCAGATCCAGTGAAGAAAAGAATTCCGCACCCTGTAGGCTGTCCAAGGCATCGTCGATGCGCGGCAGAGGGTAGACATCTTTGCGCGTTATGCGGTTAAGGCGGCGATAGTCGACGCAGAACCTTATGGAGCCGTCTTTCTTTTTAACGAGGACAACCGGAGATGCCCAGGGACTGTTAGAGGGCTGGATGATGCCACGCTGTAGCATGTCGTCAACCTGCTGGTCGATGATCCGGCGTTCAGCGACCGACACACGATACGGACGCTGGCGCAAAGGGGTTTGTTGACCGGTGTCGATATGGTGAACGACTGCTGACGCTCGACCCAAAGACGGTTGGCCAATGTCCAAGGAGGCCCGAAAACGCTGGAGGAGCTGGATAATTTCGTCGTGCTGGACAGGTGTGAGTGCCGAGTCGACGGCATAAACAAAGACGTCCACAGGGGCATCGGTCGCGCCAGGAGGAGTGACGGCGCAAAGCGGAAGTGGTGCCGCATCGTCAAACATGGTGGCTGGGAGGGTGCAGTCGAAATATTCAGAGCTCCCCAAGCACTCGCCGCGGAGTATGGATGAAGGGCACGCGGAGGGATTGCACACGTAAAGGGCAGCAGAACCGCCGCAAAAAGTGACGATAGCAACAGGAAGCAGAAGGTTCCGACGGCTCGCACAAGAGGCTGACGGCGTAAACAAAACAGATGAGTTCGCGACAGAGTCACACGACACAGGGACCAGAGCGGCTGAGAAAGGTGCGATGTCGATGTCCGTGGCAGCAACAACTTTAGTAGAATGGTGGTCGTCAGGCTCAAAGCACGGCACTGATAACGTAAGTTCGGCACGAGCGCAGTCAACAACAGCTTGGTTCAGAGATAGGAAGTTCCATCCAAGAATGACGTCGTGTGAGGAACGGGATAGAACGACAAATTCGACAACATACAAAACGCCTTGAATGACGACCGGAGCTGTGCATGATGCTGAAGGCTGAATGCAATGCGATGTTGCCGTACGCAGCGATAGATGAGCAAGTGGGGTGGTCACTTTGTTCAAATGGCGGCAAAACTTTTGACTAATAACAGAAACGGCGGCTCCGGTGTCAATAAGTGCGTGTACGGTGACGCCATCGACGGACAGTTCAATTTCGTTCGCAGGAGAAAAATGAGGCCTTGAAATGTTCGACGTAAACGCAGTTCTTGCCTCGGGAACTGCGACTGTTAGTTTTCCTCGCGGGCAGGACTGAGTCGACGAACCATGGGGGAAAGGGATCGACGACGTGCGGAGGGCGACCGGCGTGAATCGAAGGGGCGGCGACGAGAAGACGAGTCCGGAGGAAGATTAGACACATCATGACGCGGAAGTCGAGCAGGCATGTAGCCGGAGGCGCTCCCACTGTCAGGGAAACGGTAGTTGCGACGGCGGCAGAATTGTGCTACGTGGCCCGGGAAACCACAGGAATAGCATATTGGCCGGTTATCAGGTGTGCGCCATGGGTTGACGACAGGGGCTCCAGCGGCCGAGTAAGGAACGGGAACCGGGCGTGAAGGTGGTGGCGGCACATGGAAAGTTCCGGTGGTCCGGTAGGCGTCAGGAGCCGGAGGAGCATAAGGCCGGGCGACAACGTTAGCGTACGTCAGTGGTCAACAACGGGCTGCGGATGAGGGGCAGCTGGTAGCGCCTCAGCAACTTGCGTTTGAAGCACCTGACGAAGCGAAGGAGCCAAGGAAGTCACCGGCTCAGAAAGGCTAGTCGCCAGAGACAGTTGCCGCGCGACTTCCTGGCGGATGAACTGCTGTATTTGCGGCATTAAAGCAGAAATGTCGGCAGCGTCGCGGCTAAAATCCAAGGGAGCGAGATCCGCGGTATCCTGCTGAGCAGCACAACGTGTTGTGGCACGCTGCTTGCGCAGCTCGTCGTACTGCTGACAGAGCTGAATTACCTCGGCAACGGTCTGGGGACTCTTGGCGACGAGCATCTGGAAGGCGTGGTCATCGACGCCTTTCATGACGTGCTTGATCTTGTCAGCTTCGTCCATGGATGAGTTGACGGGCCGGCAGAGCGAGAGCACGTCTTCAATGTAGCTGGTAAAGCTCTCGTCAGTGCGTTGAACGCGACCACGCAATCGCTGCTCAGCACGAAGGCGGCGAACGGCGGGACGGCCGAAAACCTCAGTTAAAGTGCTTGCAAAAGCGGACCAGGTGGTAAAACTGGTTTCATGATTTCTGAACCAGAGGTTTGCCACGCCCGTCAAATAAAAGCCTACATTAGTGAGCTTGTCGCTGTCGGCCCACTTATTATATGCGCTTACACGGGCGTATTCGGCGAGCCAGCCCTCGACGTCGAGGTCCTCTGCTCCGCTAAAGATAGCAGGATCGCGCTGCCGGACGACGCCAGGGCAGACAATGGTCGGGGGTACCGGAGCAGCAGCCTGGGACGGTCCGGGATCATTCATCGCAGGAGCTTTTGGTAGCGTCCGACTGCGGAGTTCCAGGATGTGGAAGAGAAACCCAGCACCTCCACCAGATGCAATCGGGATGTTTTCCTAGCAGCACTCGATCTGGCGTTAGAACGGCAGACGCAAGTCAAAAGGGAGCTATGGCGAAGCGGGCGAGCAAGCGTTGCTTGTCTTCTTCCTTCACCAGCACCATGGCCCAGTCCCTTCAGTACAATATACATATATATATATATATATATATATTTATCGCCTCAGATCCACGTTGAAAGTCCTTTGCGTAGCCGCGGTCGCCGGCGGCGGTGGCGGCGGCGCACCCGGCCTGAAAGCTTCAACGTAGACTTTCTAGGTGCGCCACCGTCGACTTTCTTTCGCAAGCAAAATGTAAAGAAAAAAAAGGGCTTTAGGAGAGGGGACGGCGGAGGAAAGAGTAGATGGCGGTACTTTTCTTTTATAGGGACTTTAGCGCACAGAGGCTCGCGACGACGTGGCGCGGCGGGTGGCACTGCAGGTCATCGAAACGATGGTGCATGCGCAGCCATGAAGTTAACTTTCCCTTGAAAGAATGTTTTTGCGCATGTGACCAGATTTGGCTAATAGGGGCGCGAGCGGCGCGTTCTGTCAGATGTGCAAATGTGCTCCCTAAGGAGAGCATATACAGTAAATCTATGTCAACCTATGGTCCCTAGATAAAACAAGATAACGGCATCCTAAGCCGCGTGTCGATGCATGCGTCTGTGGCGTCGAATGCCTTGGCGCGTTGGTTGTCCGGATGCATCCTGGCGTGCTCCGACGGTGTTTCGGCGGCCGCGTCTGGCCCCGGTGTAAAGGGTTTCAGTCCGCGAGCAGGCTACAAATTTGTTCTTCCTACGTTAATTGCCATCAGATGAAAGAATAAAACCGTGTGTTTTCGTGCATTGCGGCTTTGGAGGAATCCCATTCCGGTTCGAGGTTTTCCGTTCCGCGCTTAAACAACTGGGCGCCATCAAAGTGGTGAGTGGAGTGGCATCGGGCCGTACCAAAGCAGTCTTGTTTGGATGCTCAAGCTGCGTACCTCAGAAGCGAAAAATCAGTTCGTGAGCTGCGGAGGAATTAGGATAAAGGGGCAATACATTGCTGTTATCGACCCTGTGAAGCAGGATCTTGCAGCAAAAGTGTACTGGGTCGGTTTTTGAAGTGCCGAAGGGGACTGTGCGAAAAGAGCTTAGTGAGTGACGACGTGAAGGACGTCAAGCTAGCGAAGTGGAGCGTGCCAGAATTTGAACAGGCCGATTCGACAACGCGCGTCGCTGGTGTGACGCTGCGTGATGGCATCATCCCGGATGAGTTGCCGGATGTGTTCCAAAGAGCCGCAGTTTTGGTAGGGGTGCTAAGCAGAGCACTTTTCTGCGTTGTCAAATGAAGGAAAACATTCGCAGCGGCTGCTAAACGCACGCTGCACTAAATGTCGTGCTTTCGGTCACGAACGGCAAGATTGCGTGCGCACTTATGCCACGGTGATTGGCGCTACTTCAAAGCGTCATGAAATATTTGTCGTAATGGATGAAGTAGGAGCAGGAGATGCTGCGTCACCTTCCTACAAAGAAAATGTCGAAGAAAACCAGGACGGCAACGCAATGCCAACGCTAGCCGCGTCGCAGCAAGTAGAAATATATGCCTTGAAATGGTGGTTTACAAATTGTAGGCCATAGCATCCTCGGAAGAGTCGACGACTACACGTCGGGTTTCGCGGGGAGAGGCCGCCGGGAGTGCAGCCGTCTTGGCGTAGCGCGTGAAGTGGTCGACACCTTCAATTATTCATCGGTTACCCGAGGACCTGCAGGGTAGTGGTCAGTATATTGCCACGGGTCTTCAAAAGGGGCTGACGACGTTTATTGGAAGCGGCTGGGGCTCTGGCGAAAACGGCAGCGAGAGGCAGCTATCGAGCGGGGCGGTTAGCACGCGCACTTCTTTCTTCTTGCGCCTCTGCGCTTGCCCTAAGCCCACTACTACAGGTGACATTTCCCCCCTTCCTCGGAAAGAGCATCGGCTCGATGCTCAAGAAGTGGTGTGGGAAAGGAAAACAAACAAAAAAAAAAAAACACACGCTCAATGAAGATGCTCGCGCACAGAACACAGCGAGAGCTACAGCAGCGTAGCTAGAAACAATTCTCTACCTCTCTAGAAACGAAGAGGTAAGTGCATTAGGTGCAAATGGGCGCGTAAAAATCACTAACGCGCAACGTAAGGCTTCATGCGTACGACGTGAACTACGTCAGAACTAGGTGGTTGTCGGCGCCGTGTTTGCGCCGCACTGTCAGGAACGACTTCATAGTTCACGTCACTAATGCGGCGCAGCACTTTGTACGGGCCAAAATACCGGCTGAGCAACTTTTCACAAAGGCCACGGCGGCGAACAGGGGTCCACACCAACACTTGGTCGCCGGGACTGTAGCGCACTTGCCGGTGACGGATGTTATAGCGCCGTGCATCTGCGTGTTGCTGCTCACCGATGTGCAGCCGCGCGAGCTGGCGAGCCTCCTCAGCGCGCTGAGCAAATTCTTCGGCGTCAGTAGTTAGGTTCTCGGCGTCGTGGCACGGAAGCATAGCGTCCAGCATCGTCTGTACTTCGCGGCCGTAGACAAGGCGAAATGGTGTGAAGCGCGTTGTTTCTTGTACGGCGGTATTATACGCGAAGGTCACATAAGGCAGGATACGATCCCATGTTTTGTGCTGGACGTCGATGTACATAGAGATCATGTCTGTGATGGTCTCGTTTAATCGCTCCGTAAGGCCGTTGGACTGCGGATGGTAAGCGGTCGTCTTTCGATGCCTGGTGTTGCTTAGTTGAAAAATTTCGTCCGTGAGCTGTGCCGTGAACGCCGTTCCTCTATCTGTGATAACAGTGGCTGGGGCACCATGGCGCAATACAATGTGACTCATGAAGAACTGCGCTACCTCAGAAGCCGTGGCTCGTGGGAGCGCCTCTGTCTCGGCATAGCGGGTTAAATAGTCAGTGGCGACAATCACCCACTTGTTGCCGTCGGTTGACAGAGGAAAAGGCCCAAGAATGTCCAAGCCGACTTGGTCGAATGGCTTATGAGGTGGTTCAATGGGTTGCAATAACCCGGCGGGCTTCAGGGGTGGTGACTTTCGTCGCTGACATTCACGGCAGCCTTTCACATACTGCTTGACGCTTGCTGAAAGTCCGGGCCAGTAATACATCTCGCGCACTCTAGCAAGCGTTCGTGAGGAGCCGAGGTGGCCAGATGTAGGCTCGTCGTGGCAAGCGAAAAGAATATCGTCCCGCAAGTCTTTGGGAACTACTAGGAGGTAGGCTCGATCATTCGGGCGGGTGTTCTTCTTGTACAGCACATTGTCTCGTAGACAGAAGGACGTCAAGACGCGACGTATATCTATAGATGGCGTGGTATGGTTGTATCACGGCCCTCTAAGTGGTCGATGAGAGGTCGAATTTCAGCGTCGTCACGCTGCGATTTGACCAAGTCCGACGTAGTAAGGGCGCCCAGGAAGCCGTCGTCGTCCTCTGACTGTCGACTGAAAGATTCGGCGGGAGCACGCGACAACGTGTCGGCGTCTTCGTGCTTGCGGCCAGACTTATAAACTATGGTGACGTCGAACTCCTGTAGCCGCAAGCTCCACCGTGCCAGTCGTCCTGAAGGATCGCGTATGTTCGCCAACCAACATAGAGCATGGTGGTCTGTCACCACTTTGAAGGGACGGCCGTAGAGATAAGGGCGAAACTTCGTGATCGCCCAGACGACCGCGAGACACTTTTTCTGTAGTAGTGTAGTTCGCCTCGGCACGGGACAGCGAGCGGCTAGCATAGGCTATTACTCGTTCAATGCCGTCTTGACGTTGGACGAGTACTGCGCCAAGGCCGATGTTGCTGGCGTCAGTATGCACCTCGGTGTCAGCCTCTTCGTCGAAATGTGCCAGGACGGGTGCTGACTGCATGCGTTGGCGTAGTTCAGCGAAGGCCGCTTGTTGCTCATTCGTCCAGGCAAATGGCGTGTCATCCCTGGTAAGGCGAGTCAGGGGTTCCGCAATCTTCGAGAAGTTGTCGATGAAGCGGCGATAATACGCGCACAAGCCCAGGAAGCGTCGGACGGCCTTCTTGTCGGCAGGAAGAGGAAAAGCTGCTACAGCGGCAAGCTTGTCGGGATCGGGTCGAACTCCTTTGGCGCTGATGACGTGTCCGAGAAACTTGAGCTCTTCATAACCGAAGTGGCACTTCTCTGGTTTAAGCGTGAGGTCAGCCGATCGGAGCGCTTCTAGCACATGCCGCAGGCGATGAAGATGTTGCTCAAATGTTTCAGAAAAGACAACTACGTCGTCAAGATACACAAGGCAAGTCTGCCACTTCAATCCAGCGAGG
Organism: Dermacentor silvarum; assembly: GCF_013339745.2. Taxonomy (NCBI): domain Eukaryota; kingdom Metazoa; phylum Arthropoda; class Arachnida; order Ixodida; family Ixodidae; genus Dermacentor; species Dermacentor silvarum. Next base: position 73,744,779 of record NC_051163.1, read on the forward strand.
ACAGTATCCATCATGCGCTGGAAAGTTGCTGGGGCTGAACACAAACCGAAAGGGAGCACTCGAAATTCGTAAAGGCCGTCGGGAGTCACAAAGGCAGTTTTCTCGCGGTCTCGTTCATCTACCTCGATCTGCCAGTATCCACTTTTCAAATCGAGTGACGAAAAGTACTGGGCACGCCGCAGTCTATCTAACGAGTCGTCGATACGTGGCAGTGGGTACACGTCCTTTTTAGTTACGTTGTTGAGCATCCGGTAGTCGACGCAAAAGCGTAGCGTTCCGTCTTTCTTTTTGACAAGAACGACCGGAGACGACCATGAGCTGTTGGAAGGTTCGATCACGCCATCTTCAAGCATCTCTTGTACTTGCGTACGAATCGCCGCGCGTTCCTTTGCGGACACGCGGTAAGGCTGCTGGTGTATCGGGCGTGCGTCGTCGCATGTGATGATCCGGTGCCTTGTAACCGAAGTCTGGTGTACCTTAGACGAGCTTGCGAAGCATGCCCTGAATTCAAGCAAGAGCTCGTGCAGTGCTGCCTGTTTGTCGTTAGATAACTCGGGATTAATGTCGACGGTGCCCAGTGACTTGTCAGCCAGCCTCACTGGTTCAGGGGCAAAACATTCAGCTACGTGTTCCACTTCTTCGGCAAACGCTATCGAAGTACCGCGGAAGAGGTGTCGATGCTCATTACTAAAGTTGGTGACTAGCAACTTAGATCGGCCATCACGAAGCTGTAGCACACTCCTGGCCGCACAAACACCTTGTGTCAGTAGATGCGCTAAGTTACTTTCTGCGACCACTCCACCTTCGCGCATTCCACCGCACATCACTTCGACTAGAACACTGGCTCGTGGAGGAAGCGTAACACTTTCGGCGGAAACACGTAGCGCGTCATCACGTCGATTGTCGTCGTTTGCGTCGATTGCTTGGTCGGCTGAGAAGGTGACTACACCGCCCCGTAAGTCAATAACAGCGCCGTATTCCTGCAGGAAGTCAACTCCGAGAATGACGTCGCGGGAGCATTCGCGTAGGACAAGGCAACTCGCCACGAATGTCGATCCTCGAATCCGAACTCTTGTCGTGCAGGTTCCCAGTGGAGTAACGACGTGACCGCCAGCCGTACGAATCTGCGAGCCATGCCAAGGTGTAATTACTTTCTTCAGAAACGTCGCCATCTTCCCGCTTAATATAGAATAGTCCGCTCCGGTGTCCACTAAAGCGCTAACCGCGTAACCGTCGATCACCACCGGTATGTCGAGCGAAAGCCGGTCATTCCGTTCAGTTGATGGCGTACCGGTACCCTTGTTTACTCGCGTCGATCGGAGGTCTTCAGCGCGTCGACTGCCAGCGGCCTCGCCCCCAAAGGTCGCTGTAGTTAGTTTTCCCGGCGGGGACTTGGCGACCGTCCGCTCGAATACCGCTGGGGCGATGGTGAAAATCGCCTTGGCGACGGCGAGCGTGACTGCCGCCCGGTAGGCGGTGGCATGCGTTGCTGAGCCAGATAATCCTCAATGTCCCGAGGTCGTTGGCCCAGTCGGGGTGGCGGCGAGTAGGCAGAAAAGCCCCGCAACCCGAGGCGTCGGTATGGGCACTGGCGGTACAAATGATCTGCCTCACCACAGTGGAAACACAGAGGACGGCGATCCGGAGTGCGCCAAACCTCTGACTTCCGAGGGGGCATGCGTCGATCATCGGCGTAATGCACTGGTCGCTCTTGCGGAAGCACAACCGGAGAAGCGGCATGGGGAAACGGTGGAGGCGTGCGTCGTTCCTCGATGTATGGCACCGGTTGGGCTGGTGGGAGTGCAACCGGATGAGCGGCTTGAACAAACAGCGGCGGAGACGAAGCAGGCTGTCGCAAGACTTCTGCGTAGGTCGCACGGTGGTGTACAGAAGGTGCAGGCGCGATGTTAGAAAAAGGAACGGTGGACCGGAGCGCTTGGTGCACTTCATCTCTTATTACACTCGCAATGGAGCTCACCGTGGCTTGTGGGGTGCCGTAAACCTTCAGTATCTCTTCGCGCACAACTCTGCGGATGAGGTCTCGAAGGTTGTCATTGTGGCTTCCGATGGCCGTGGACATGTCCATAGTCGCGTTCACTTGCCGCTCGTAAAAGTTAGAGCGCTGCTGAAGCGTCTTCTCCATACTGACCGCCTCGGATAGAAATTCGGCGACAGTCTGCGGAGGATTGCGCACCAGACCAGCGAAGAGCTGCTCCTTCACCCCTCGCATCAGGTGACGCAACTTCTTGTCCTCGGTCATTCCAGGGTCTGCTCGTCTGAAGAGGCGCGTCATATCTTCAACGAACGCGGTAACGCTTTCGTTGGGAAGCTGGACGCGGACCTGAATTGCCCGTTCGGCTCGTTCGCGGCGATCAGGACTGGCGTAAGTGTCCAGTAGATGACGGCGGAACTCGCGCCACGACGTCAGTTGCTCCTCACGGTTTTGAAGCCATGTACGCGCGCCGTCCTCGAGGCAAAAGTAGACATTCCTACGTTTAGTCGCGTCGTCCCATTCGTTGTATTCGGCGACGCGCTCGAAGTCGGTCATCCAGTCTTCGACGTCTTCGAAGATGTCGCCATGGAACGACTTCGGCGCCAGCGGGTTCTGAAGAGTATACCGGTTCGTCATTGCACGTTCCATACCGGTTGAGGTAGTCTGAAGCACTACGGTGTCTTCAGGGGGCAGTCCCCGGATCCTGCGGCTGGTCCGATGGACGGGAGTATCGACTAACACAGGGCTGGTGCTTCTGCTCCCAGGAGGAGTCTGTGGCATGAGTGATAAATACCCCGCACCTCCACCACTTTGCCACGGGTCTTCAAAAGGGGCTGACGACGTTTATTGGAAGCGGCTGGGGCTCTGGCGAAAACGGCAGCGAGAGGCAGCTATCGAGCGGGGCGGTTAGCACGCGCACTTCTTTCTTCTTGCGCCTCTGCGCTTGCCCTATGCCCACTACTACAGGTGACAATATGTCTATGCCGACGTGATCAAAGCGTCGATCCGGACAGGCCATCGGCTGTAACTCGCCAGGAGGCACGCAGGAACCTCTGGCATGCCGTGCAAGCGCGTACGTGCTGGCGCATGAAGTGATACATGCCGTGCCAATAGAAACGCTGCCTCAGCCTAGAAGTTTTCAGAATGCCGGCGTGACCATTATGAGGAGCAGCATGAAAATAAAGCGCATATGTCAGAACGCATGTGCCATGGTATCACAAGCAGCAATTTGCGACCATGAAGCAAATAATTTCTGCGGTAAAGGACGTTGCCGTGTACCAATGAGCGGCTTGGCGATGAGTGTTCGAAAAGAGGGTGTGACGGATAGATTGTGGAGGAAATTCAGCATAGTTTAAAGCAGGGGATCCTTACGCTGCTCGTCTGGTATATCCGCGGCGTAGATGGGTGACATGGATGCGAAGGGCGTTGACATTGAAACCGCATCGGAAAGTATCGGCGATCGGGAAAGCACATCGGCGTCAGAGCGCGTCCTGCCCGATCGGTAGACAACGCAGATGTCATATCTTATAAGCGAAGTGACCAGCGGCCGAGGCGACCTGACGGATCGCTTGACCCAAAGAGGACAGCTAGCAAAGGGCGTGGTGGTCGGTAACAATGTCAAAAAGGCGACCATATAGGCATAGACAAAATAGGACATCGACGCTTATGGCTACTTGTACGACGTACAAGTATCCCTCATTCCGTTGCGCTAGGACTGCACCAAGTCCGATGCCGCTGGCATCCGTGTGTACCTCTGGTAGGCCCTGTGGGATCTATTTCGAAGAATGGGTGGCGAAGTAAGTAGGCGACGTAGTTACTTTAAGGCTTTCTCGCACGAAGTTGACCACGCGCAGATGCCGTTGCTAGCGGTAAGAAAATTGGTCAGTGGTACGATGATATTTGCGAAATTGCACACAAAACGCCGAAAATAAGAGCATAGCCCAATAAAGCTGCGGGCATCGGAAACAGTGCAACCGCGCGAAGCTTGGCTGGGTAAGTAAGCACACCATCCTCCGATCCAACTTTTCCCAATATTGTGAACTTGCAGGCAGCAAAACAGCACTCTTCGATGTTGAGTGGGAGGCCGCAGAGGTGAGGCAGGTCGTTAGAGAGCTTATTGGGGGCCCAAGCGCGTTGGGGACCCAAGAGAATTGCGGGCGGCAAGTACGCATGCGCAGCACCGACGGCAGTCTTGGGCTCTTGCATTCGCGTTAACCCAAGTCCCAAAAATTGAAAACTAGCATGGACCTCCAAGCCGTCCTGGGTCACCGTCACGGGGGACGAGAAATCGCGAGATAGCCGTATTTCTCGGGCAGTAAGCATGACTGCTCAGAGAGAGCTACGTACGTGCGCTCGCACTACACAGCAGATGATGACATCCAGAGATTGCTTGAAGTGCTCGCAGCGAACCCTTTTCAGGGCGTTAAGCTATGGCCACAAGTTGCGAAAAATCTTGCAGAGGGTACGAAGAAAACATTTTCGCTACGGTCAATACGCAACCTTTGCGAGACGTATACTGCCGCTGGCCATGTCGTCGGTAAACCGCTTCTGGCAACGGTAGAAATAGATCTTCGATGTCAGCTTAACTCAAATAAGCGTACAGCAGATAATCGCAAGAGCAAACTTGCAGTCCTTCGACTGATTTTTGCCATTTTACACAGGTGAACTCGCCATTTTGAAGTGAATGACAAAAAAAACCATTTAAGAGCACTTGGTTGCGATTTATTTGCTTAACTTAACTTAGTTTACTTAATTCATAGTACTAACACAGCGACTACCTGTATGACATTTTATTGTTGGCTCTCCTTGCTCAAAAATGCATTCTGTTCGTTTTCACGCGCAAGAAAAGGTTTTCTTCTTTGTTTTATTCAATAAAAGCTTTTCAATCATTTTTATTTTCCCCACTGTGGCGTCATGAGCGCTTGACCCAACGCTGTCTGCGTTTGCCAAAATTCCCAAACTCTGCTACTCCTCTAAACCCAAGAGCAACTAACGCAACGAGGCTTGGGGGCCCAATTTTAAAACTGCCTATTATCTCACACAAGCGAATCAGGTACGTCGGGAAATCGGGCGAAAACACGGCGATGCCATCGAGGTTGGACTCTCATGTTTTCCACTTGTGGTTACGAAGTATGGCGTCCACACGCTCGAAAGTAGCTGGTGCGTTGCAGAGCCCCAATGGCAGTACGGTGAATTCGTACAAGCCATCGGGCGTGACGAAACCTGGCTTCTCACAGTCGTGAGCCATCGGCACTTGCCCAATAGCCGAAGCGAAGATCCAAAGATAAGAAATACTCCACGCCTTGTAAGGAGTTGGGGGCGTCATCTGTCCGAGGCAGCGGATAGACATCTTGGATAGACATCTTGATGACTGATCTTATTGAGTCGACGGTAATCTACACAGAAGCGTATTGATCTGTCCTTCTTGCGTAATAATACTGCAGGAGACGCCCAAGGACTGTGCGAAGGGCCAATGACGCCACGGTGCAGCGTATCGTGACTTGCTCGTTAATCATCTGTCGCTCGGCTGGCGACACGCGGTATGGTCGCTGGCGTAATGGAGGATCAGAACCATTGTGGACGCTGCGAGTGACTGTCGCCATTCTCCCAGGATTGGTTGGCTGGTCGCAATCAAATGACGAGCAAAAATTCTTAAGAAGCGCGGGGACTTGCTGGTGATATGGGAAATCTGGCGAAAACACGACGATGCCATCAAGGTAGCACAGGCACGATTTACACTTGTAGATCCATACTTCGTAGGGTTTCGCGCTAGAAACATTCGAAAGGCGTCGTCCTCGATGCCCTTGAGGATATGCTTCACCTTATCCTCTTCACTCATGGTAGAATCGACGTGGACGCAAATATGCACATCTTTTATGTAGCTTGTGTAAGTATCGCCGGACTGTTGAGCGTGCTCGCGTAGACGCTGTTCAGCACTAAGTTTTGGCAAGGCCGGGTTGCTGAAGACTTCCGCGAATGCTGTCTTGAAAGAGGATCAGGTTTGTAGTTCCCGCTCGTGATTGTGGAACCAGAGGTTTTTTTTTCTTTCTAGGGTTCAACCTTCCAAAACCAGTTTTGAATATGAGGCACGCCGTAGTGGAGGGCTCCGGAATAATCTTGACCACCTGGGGTTCTTTAACGTGCACTACACAACGTAAGCAGACGGGAGTTTTTGCATTTCGCCTCCATCTAAATGCGGCCGCCGCGGCTTACCACATGTTCGCAATGTCAGCAAGAACGATGACGGTACGTAGCTTCGTCAGGTCATTCCACTTGTGATCACTGACGCGCTCGTAGGTAGAGAGCCAATCTTCCACGTCAGTCTCACCTGTTCCGCTAAAGACAGGAGTCTCCCGCTGCCGCTGGACTGCGCCGCAAATGTTCGCAACGGAGCCGTGGTTGCTCCAGGCTGACTGTCAGTAGCCTCAAGGAAGCAGTTAGGAGGACGGGACGATGACGACAATGAGGATGATGATGAGCACAGCACGGGAGAAGTGAGGGCGTCCAGCTGATAACAGGCCATGTCGTCGGAAGTATCGAGAATATGAAGAGGGTCAAGGGACTGAACAGGACCTAGTGATTCTCCGCGCAGCAAGGTCACAGGGTATTGAATCGGGTTACGCACAAGCATAGCGGATAATCCATGTTGAGGACAACAAACGGGGGAGGTAGAGCATTGTGACGTAGAAAAATAGGCGACGGTGTAAAAAGTACCGTATCGTCTGGCGCCATGGGGCAAGATACGGGCACAAGAACCGACTATTCGTATGTCCGTATCGGATACAACGGAGAGCTTGGCGGCTTTACTTGCAGAAGGGCCGGGCAGCGGGGCATCGGAAAGCCAGAAAAGCGCCACTTCGTCCTGGGCACCGTCGATGATGCACGATGGTGAGAAAAGAAGTTCCATCCGAGAATGATGTCATGGGGACATAAGACAGCCGGAAAAAGGCCCACCCTTGCGGTACATTGAGCAAGCGGTGCCATATAGTGCGCACTCGCGGTGCGCAGTAGCATACCAGACAATGGGGTGGTGACCTTGGAACTTAGGACAAAGCTTTTCGTCTTTGGCAGATACTGCAGCCACAGTATCAATAAGCACAGTTGTGGCGGTTTCCTCGACCAAACCGTCCAATAAATTGCGTGGTGACTGTGCACGCCTTGTAGAAGTCAGGAAACTGGCAGATCGGGCCTGCGGAGCTCCAGCAACTGGTTTATCTCGCTAGGTGACAGGCGAAGACGTAAGGGGGAAAGCGAGCGACAACGCGGTGACGGCGAACGATGGTCGCCGAAAGGGCGTCGAGGTGAGAGCGAAAAATCTGGGTTGGGACGCATGGAATGCCCGGTAGCATCGTGGGAATAGCCATATCCAGGCGTTGTGACAGCAGGTTTAGCAGGTGGCATGCAACGATGGCAGAAGCATGCGACATGGCCGACGAAACTGCAATCGACACACATACGCGCGTTGTCGCGTGTGCGCCAATGGTTCTCAACTTGGCTTCGTAGCGGAATTGGAGGCGACGCGGGAGGTGGCACTGTGAGGTCGCCTTGTTGCAGGAAACGCGAATGTCGAAGGTGCAGGTCGCGCTGCGACTGCGGCTTAGGTCAGAGATGCAGCCACGTGACTACAGGGCTGAGCCAAAGGTAGCGACTCGGCAAGTTACTCGCGAATGGCCCTCCTAATGGAAGCAGCCAGAGATGTGTCACGCTGTAGAGGTCGATCGCCTAGAGAGAGCGTAGAGAGTTGGGGCGCCACCTTCTCACGAATGAAATCCTTTATCTGAATGGAGAGCGACGATTCGAGCGTGAGGCCTGAGAGATTGGCCTGGTGCAACAGCGCTGCGCTCAAGGATCTTTGTCGACGCACCTCATCGAAGCTCTGGCGAAGAGTAACCACAGTGGCGACAAAAGTAGGGTTTGGTGCTAAAAGCATTTGAAATGCGTAATCCTGGATTCCATTTAGGATATGCTTCTTATTGTCCTCTTCCCTCATGGTAGAATCGACGTGGTCGCAAATATCCACGACATGCTTTATGTAGCTTGTGTAAGTCTCGCCGGACTGTTGAGCGCGCTGGCATAGACGCTATTCAGCACGGAGTTTTCGCAAGGCCAGGCGGCCGAGGACTTCCGCGAATGCTGTCTTGAAAGCGGATCAGGTTTGTAGTTCCCGTTCGTGATTGTGGAACCAGAGGTTCGCAACGTCAGCAAGATAGAAGATTACGGCACGTAGCTTCATCGGGTCATCCCACTTGGTCGCAAATATCCACGACATGCTTTATGTAGCTTGTGTAAGTCTCGCCGGACTGTTGAGCGCGCTGGCATAGACGCTATTCAGCACGGAGTTTTCGCAAGGCCAGGCGGCCGAGGACTTCCGCGAATGCTGTCTTGAAAGCGGATGTGATCACAATCTTCCGCGTCAGTCTCACCTGTGCCACTAAAGACAGGAGGGTTCCGCTGTCGCTGGACGCTGCCGCAAATGATGGGAGCGGCGGATGCTGCAGGCTGATTGTCATCAAGCATGATAGAGGCTGAAGCAGTTGGCAATGTTCGGTGCGAAGTTCCAGGGTGAGGTCGGGGGATTGCAGCACCTTACACCATATGTAGCATGACGATTATTATAAGACACTAACGTCTCATGCAATCGAGGTCGCACTGGTAGTGCACGAACGCTGATCGCGCGCTCAGCGAGAGACTCAAGAGCGTTCCTTCGTCCTCTTATTGACTACAACTAACGATTGGCCAAAATATTAAGTGAGACGTTGATGTAAATGGATTTAACATTATCTATAGAGACAATCCCGCACGCTGTTCGCTAAATAAGTTAGAATCATAATTTTAATTTCGCAAAGCAATTCTCAAACTCCAATAAGTTGCAAGGCCTGGCGGCGAAAGCTGGGTACTTCAGACGTAGTACCCAGCTTTTTCAGTAGATCAGTGTAAAAGGACAGTACATTTATAACTTAAAATAACCGTTCGCACATTATTAGGCTATTGCGCTTTATTTTACGAGTACGTATTACAAAGTAGAAAAAACTAGCGTAGCTTGCACTGGAGGCGCAATGCTCAAGAGACAGAGGAGCTGGTGGGCACATAGCTAGTCCTGGCTTCTGGGCTAGGCTAAGCACTACCAAGTCACCCCAGCATTTTCCGGAATTTATTGATTATTGGCCGATTATCGATTAGCTATTGTTTGGCTACCTATTGCCTATGGCAAGGTATTGGCTGCGTATTTGGGCTAGGCTAAGCACTACCAAGTCATCCCCAGCATTTTCCGGAATCTATTATTGGTTATTGGTCGATTATCGATTAGCTATTGATTGGCCAGCATGTCGTGGATATTTGCGACCAAGTGGGATGACCCGAATGGGCTATAGACGTAATGGGCTATAGGCTTCCAGGCGTTTTCTCGCATGTAAGCCCACATTTGCAAAGGAAAGTAATGCATGTGCGAAAAAAAATCGTAATTCCAGCCACCACAAGAATGTTTTTCATGCTTCCTTGGATCCAAAAAAAGACAGTTCCACTGCAAACAACGATGCCGATTGTTCGCTAACACATACTGCTCGTTATTTCTAATAACTATTGTAGGTCTTCTGCAAGTCACTGAGTGTCAAGAAGCTGTGGCTCACAGCCACAACATCCGACATGCGCAATCAGGTGCGCATACTGGTTGGGCATACTTTTTTTCTCAACTTTTTTGTGCGCACTCCCATGATCAATCCTGAAAACATCGCTCGGTTTTCCCAATGTACACTGTACCGAATTAACGAGTAATTGAATGAACAACTACAGTGGACAATTTCACGAAGGCAGTGTCGTGTTTTTTTCTCGCAGCCAAGGTTGCTGTCATTGCATAAGGGAGGGGGGGGGGGAGGGCACAGTTTCTTCGAGGTTCTCGGGCGCGAAAGTAACCAGTGACACTCCGCGCTTGCGCACTACCCCACGACATTTTTCAGCCTATGGGAGAGTTTGTATATAGGGCGCAACTTGAGGCCCGATTCTCGAGGTCTGCGTAGTAGCCGTCACCCCATCTGCTCCACGCTTCAGCTTATGCAGTAGTGTCTCTGCAAGGGCTGTTGGGATATAAGACGGGCAGCCTGCAGCCAATAGCAAACTCACCTGATGTTTAAAGTGCAATGCACCCTGTCAGGGTGCATTGCTAGACCATCGCTAGACCATCGCTAGACCTCGGTCAAAATAAGGCGAACTTGTTTTTACAGTCTAGGAATGTGCAGAGTTGAACGGGGATGACTCGACCGTAAGGCTTAGGCCTCTTATTATCCTGTCGCTGCAGGTAGGGCTTGTTGTCAAAGGTCAAAGGCAAATGCATGCTGCTCATTTGGTTATACATCAAGTTGTACAATCAGGGTTCGACTTCTTGCAACACATACCGCGCCGCAATAGTAAGTACACGTGTGGCACTAAGTTGACCTTCTCAACGCCACATATGAACACATAACGTAAAACCTAAAGTGCAGGATGCGGCGCACGCACTAGGCACAACTTTAGTAAGCCAGAACCGGGGAGCAGCCGTGGTTTCAGGGAAGGGTGCCTGTCTCGCACCTCCGAGGCCCGGGCTCGATTCTCATCGAGACTGAAATAACGAATTCTTTAAACCCACTAATTTACTTTGTGTCACGGGACCTCCCTGAGAAATGGGACGTCAATCTCAGCATTTGTTGCGGCGCCGGCCCTTTTTCGTCATGGCGCAGTTTCGCCGAGGTCAACCGCCAACATAGACACACGTTTCGCCGTAAGAATGAAACGTCACCATCCTTTTTATGCATGCTTTAAGCGAAGTAAGACGCTTCCCATGCGAAACTGAATAGAAATAATCTAGAACATTAATCAAGAAGGCATTACTAGGTCATAAGGTCAGTGCAAGAGTATTCACAAAGAACCGTCGAACTGTCCGTACAGAAGGGAATATATACTTCAAGGGCCTTGAGCTTACTTTGCAGCAACCTGCTGCCTTCAAATACCTACCCTCACTGACAGTAGTCCGAAAAGAATAGCAGGCTTCTGTGTCCATGTGGAGAACAACACATTAGGTTCCTTCCTTTGCAATTTTTTATTGCACTGGCAAGCAATCCCGAGACCAACATCTCTGCAGAAGGCCAGAAACTTGGATTTTATCCGTACGGCACTCAGTTTTCCCAATGCCACCATGGCAAAATTGCCATGGTGGCAATTTTTCTTAACGGCTCGCAAAGCTTTCTCGTTGAAGGCTCTCTCGGGAATGACTGCAAAACCAGCGTTCTTTTCTGCCTCCATTAGTTTCAAATTATTTATTTGAAGTACACCATCTCGTTTAGTCTCTTAACCTTATGTTTGGCAGCACCCTCGCATCGCTAATATGCTGGGATCAAAACACTCCTGCACCTGGCTTCAATTAGCTGGGCAGTGTCGCATGGAACTCTTCAGCTTAAAAGCATCACGCAAAGGTAGATTTTTATTGCGATAGCAATTAAATGGACACTTCAAGCGGATTTCTGCAGTCGCCGTCGCCGTGAGGTTCCGTATAAACTCCAAGGGCGATAAAATCGTCGCCGCGCACCGCATGTGCGAGTACAAGCGCGCGGGGGACGCGCGCTTTCACGGAGAGCGAACCCACGGCGGGGAGCAAACACGACTTCCGTCGCGCGAAAGGCCGTGGGGGTATGGCAGGGAGGGAGGGAGGGGGGCGACGCTGTGCTGTGGCACCAAATGCGTATTTTGCAACCGGGCGCAAGGGTAACTGGCGACGCAATCTCCCAAGCGAAAGGAGTAAAGTGAGACGGCAGCGCGGTGGCGCACTTGCGTGGCTGACTGGTAAAGTATCCGACTCCCGCGCCGCAGGCCTGGGTTCAATCCCGGCGGGGATCGGGTACTTTACTTCGCATTTCCGGCGATAGCGCTTATGGGCCTCAGCGGCGGAGGTGGCGGCGGACACCATCGCGTACCGAAACGGCTATTGGAATGAGCCCCTAACAGCTTACGCTGTAAAATACTGGCAACTTTTCAGCTGTCGACAATGTCTACTTAGCGCGCAACATGATGCGCCATTCTTCATTACTCGGCTCATGATATCCGGACAACCTGTTTATAAAGATGGGTAATATTTTGATTTTATAACATCATTGTGAAACTTACCACAAACCACTCTGTGTTGTCCTGCCAGACACTGCACGTCTTTTGCTGTTCCTTATCCTGAACATCACTGTCCCATATTGCAGCCGTCAGGCAAAGAGCAACGGTGGTCGAAACATAACTTTTAACGGCATTCCCGAACTCCTGCAAGTGCGAAAGAACAGTGACACTTGTATTCTTTAAAAGATAACCTGCGGTCGGCAAAGTGCGAAGTGAATGAAGCATTTTCCTTATCTGACTTCTAGCTACTCGTGGTTCAATAGGAATAGGAAGAGTGAACACGCTTCAATTATTTCTCTGGAACTCGTAGAACAGTGCCCGTTCTGTGGCAACAGCTGGCTCCCAAAGAGTATACCGCTGTGTTGTCAGAAATATAGCAGTGCAATTCAAAGTTAAGTTTGCCGGCACAGCCAACACTCGATGCATAGAAATGCACCAAATGTTTCACTATTTTATAATAATTTTAATGGGCTTGCTTCTGAGGTGATTCATGTCAATACAAGCAACACTCGTTCCTGCCAGTAAACAGGCAAAATTTTTTCTGAAATTTCGGACCCTGTTTCACCTGCATTACATGGACTTAGCAGGACGAACATTACTGTGGCAATTTCGGCAAAAAATAATAAATTCGGGTGTACAAGTGCCAAAAACACGTAGTGCGGCGCTCCTGCCGGATTTTAACCACCTTGCATTGTCTAAAGTCCAAAGTTACACAGTGTCACAAGACGCCAAGAACAGCACACAGGGCGACGGTGGGCCAACAAACACAAGCTCTATATTCCGACAACATTGTCCTCTTCTGAGAGAGATATGCGCGCTCTCATGTCCCTCACATTGTTGTCTTCCGTGGCTGTTAGCTTCTTTAGTCGTGACAGCCTCCCGTCCAAGAAAACTTCTTTATCGTAATGATGCCAGGATCTGTCTACGCTTATATTGCAGTGATTTCATTCGGACAAAAAAGGCTTCATCCGGACGATGTGCACAATTTCCGGGTGTATGCCGTCGACGCCTTGAATGTGGGCTATCAGAAACCAGCTCATAGTTGACGTCAGAGAGACGTCAGATGACTTTATATGGGCCGAAGTACCACCTCAATAGTTTCTCTGCAAGGCCACGACGGCGAACAGGAGTCCAGACCCAGACTCTCGCTCCAGGCTCGTAGGAGACTTTTTGGTGGCGAAGGTTATTATATATAGCGCCCTGCATCGTACTCCTGCTGCCGACAAATACGCATGCGCGAATGTTGTCGGGCTTCTTCAGCATGCTGCGTAATGCAGTCATCATCACTTTCGACGCCATCGCATCCATGTTCGTACGGCAACATTGCGTCAAACATGGTTGTGACATTGCGACCATGGAGAAGACGGAACCGTGTCATCCTCGTTGTCTCTTGCTGAGCCGTATTGTACGCAAAGGTGACATACGACAATATCTCGTCCCAGTTTTTATGCTCCACATCAACATACATGCAAAGCATGTCCGCAAGCACCTTTTTGAGGCGCTCCGCGAGTCCATTCGTCTGCGGATGTTGCGCCTTTGCTTGCCGGCGAGATGTGCCACTAAGTCTTAAAACTGTGCCCAATAGGTCAGCTGTGAATGCAGTTCCTCTGTCAGTTATTACTAGGGGGGCACCATGTTTCAGTACGACATTCTCTATAAAAAATCGAGCTGCTTTACTAGAGCTTTGGTTTTGGCGTAGCGAGTGAGATAGTCCGTGGCTACGATAATCCATCGGTGTCCCGTAGCAGATGTTGGAAATGGGCCTAACAGATCCATTGCGACTTGTGCAAATGGAGCTCTGGGTATTTCGATAGCTCTGGGCCTGCTGGTTTGACGGCTGGCACTTTCCGCCGCTGGCAATCAAGGCATGTCCAGACGTACTGTAGAACGGTCGCCGTCAATCTTGTCTAGTAATACCTTTGTCGCACTCCGCAGAGCGCTCTTGTGAATCCCAAATGGCCGGATGTTGCTTCATCATGGCATGCCTGCAATATTTAATTCCTGAGATATGGTGGGACGACGAGCAAGTAAGCGCTTCCGTTCGGAGAAAAGTTCATCTTATAGAGGATGTTGTTGCGTAATCAAAATGATGCAAGTCCTCTTGCAAAACGTTTGGCACAGTGCGAGCCTCCAGGAAGCTAATAGGCTCCAATTCTGGGTCTTCGCGTTGCTGCTGTGCGACCGTAGTCGTATTCACAACTGCAATAAACGCTGTAGCGTCGTCATATTCTGCACTTGCAGGTTCGAATGGGGCGCGACAAAGGCAGCTCTTCAAGTTTAAGGCTCCAGCACACCAATCGTCCGGATGGGTCTTTTAGGTTCGTCATCCAACAAAGTCCCACAAAATTCAACTGACAACATCAAACGAGCTACCGTACGAATAAGGGCGAAATTTAATCACTGCCCAAACCATCCACTGTGTTGACTTTCTGTGTTGGAATAATTTTCTTCTGTGCGGGAAAGACTTCTACTTGCATAAGCTATTACTATTTTTCAGCGCCGTCTTGCCACTGAAGTGCAGCTCTTAAGCCGATATTGTTGGCATCGGTGTGAACCGCTGTCGGGCGTCTTCATCGAAGTGTCCCAGGACTGGTGGATTTTGAAGGTGTTGCCGCAGCTCGTCGAATGCTTTCTCCTGATCTTCATACCGTATATGAATGCTACATGTTCTCTGGTGAGGCGTGTCAACGGCGATGCAATGCGTGGAAAGTTTCTAATAAAACGCCGGTAATATGCGCAAAAGCCCAAAATTCGTCTCACTGCCTTTTTGTCCGACGGCGCAGGAAAATGTTCAATGGTAGCTATTTTTTTCCGGATCAGGCCGTACTAGAGCACTGCACGGGCTCCAGTTTATCCGAAAGCCGTCATTACCCGTGGCCCGGCCCGGCCCACGGGCCGGGCCGGGCCAGGTAGAGCAGTGTGTTCACGGGCTCGGGCCGGGCTCGGACACGGCATGTGCTTTTTCGACCCGGGCCGGTTCGGGTTTTTTGACGCGGGCCCGGGCCGGGCTCGGAATTTCTGGTGGTGTGCATGTAACGTGCAGCGAGTTATACTCGCGCCTCTCGACTCTGAAAAACATGTCTTTTTCGGTCTCGGGGCGGGTTCGGGCCAGGCTCGGGCCTAAGATAAAGGGGCGGCGGGCAGGGCCGGGCGGGTGACGTAGATTATTTCCGGGCCCTGGCCGGGCCCAGGTCTCGCCATAAAGCTTTTGGTCGGGCTCGGGCGGGCAGCCCAACGTAAAAACGGGCCTGAGCAGGGCCTGGGCTGAAAAAATCGGCCCGTGCAGTGCTCTAGGCCGTACCCCCGCATTACTGACAATATGGCCTAAACAAAGAAGCTCTTCGAAGCCAAAATGGCATTTCTCCGACTTAAGTGTGAGACCAGCGGACCGTATGGCTTGAAAAACAGCACGTAGTCGCCTCAAGTGTTCGTCAAATGTCGCAGACAATACAATCACATCGTCGAGATATACTAAGTACGTTTGCTACTTGAGGCCTGATAGAAGGGTGTCCATTAGACTGAACTGTTGCCGGTGTGGAGCACAATCCGAAGGAAAGTACCCTAAATTGATACTATCAGGTCTCACGAACGCTGTTTTCTCGCGGTCTCTTTCATCTACTTCTATTTGCCAATAACTACTGCTTAGATCCATTGACGAGAAATAGCGTCCAATGCCGTAGCCTATCGATGGAATAGTCAATGCGGGGTAGTGGGTAAACGTCCTTAGTCACCTCGTTAAGTTTGTGGTAGTCGACGCCGAAACGCAAGCTGCCATCTTTTTTAACGCGATAGCGTTAAGAGCCCAGTGTCGCGGAATATCCGGCGTCGGCGTGAATGTGGGCGTCCGTGGCGGAAAAAATCCCCAACCAGTCCGACCGCGCAGGCCCTCCGCGTGGCCCAAGGTGTTAGCGAAGGAGAAAATAATCCCGAACCACCCCGACCAGCGCAGGCCCTGCACGTGGTGCAGCTTTTCGGTGCTTTTTGGTGAACAAAAATTGGATTTGTCACACTGAAATCCGTCACAAAACTTGTAAAGTACGGCTTAACCACAACCTACATACCTGGAGGGGGGATATTTTGTCAGAGTCCTCCCAGTGGACTGTCCATTTCGGCGGTCGGGATTGGCTCATGCGGCACGTGCGAGAAGGAGACTGGCTGGCTCCTTCCAGCGCGTTCCGCATGAGCCAATCCCGACAGCCCAAGTGGACAGTCCACTAGGTGGACTCTTACAGAATACCCCCCCCCCCACCCTGGTGGCGTCGGATTGTAATTTGTATTAACAGAAAGCATAATTCTGTTACGAGGAAACAAACACAAACCCCTTCTCCAGCATTTCTACCATCCCAACCCAGTGCGCTCGGGTAATTTACTTGCGAAAATGCTATCCAGATGGCGCTCGCCTCCTCGGCAGGTCAAACTGGGACTTCGCCTGCCTAATGAGCAAACAATAAAATAATAAAAGTTGCCAGGACTTTTACATTTTAATATAAGACCACTTATATTGCGCCTGGAAAATATCTTCACAGCAATGCACTTCCTTTTAAATGTGAAGCCGACTTTAAGGGGATTGGTGTAAGCTTGGCCTTTGTAAGCTGGCTTTCAAAGGCCAAGCTTTCAAAGGCCTTTGTAAGCTGGCGAAGCTCACTGAAACAAAAATGCGATGCGAACGAGGCCCGATAACGCCCGTTACCGTGCCGCACACTGTGCTGACCCGCACACTGTGCTGACAATTACTGGCAGCCGCACCTACCTTCCCCTTGTCAATTTCGCGCTAACCGCGCAAGTCCTGCCTCGGCGGATCTCATTAGCTACAATTAGCGATCTGCAGGATGATGCGGTTGAAACATTCACAGTTGGAGATACCTACTGTAGATATCTACAGCCCATACCGTGACGTCATCTCACGGCAGTGACGTCGACATTAAAAGGATGGTTTCCTCTGACCTTACACCTGCTCAAGCTGAAGCCCTCTGCCGCGTTCTTGAAGGCTATCGCGACATCTTAGACTGATAATCGATCCTTAAATCAAACGTCCGTTGTGACCCATCGCATAAATATTGGCGATGCGACCCTTATACACCGACGTCCATATCGTGTCTCTGCGTCGGAATGAACAGCAAGTTAAAAAGATGATTGAAAAAAACGTTATTGAGCCTTCCTGTAGTCCCTGGGCTTCTCCCGTCGTACTTGTCAAAAAGAAGGATGCAACGTGGCGCTTTTGTGTAGATTATTGCCACCTGAACAAAATCACAAAAAGGACGCTTACCCTTTGCCACGCATTGCGGACGCATTGATGACTGCCACCTATTTTCTTCTATCAACGCAAGGTCCGGCTACTGGCAGATATTCGTCGACGACATGGACCGAGAGAAAACTTCATTTGTTACCCCTGACGGCCTTTATCAGTTCAAGGTGATGACTTTCGGTCCCTGTAATGCGCCCGCCACCTTCGAACAAATGATGGACTCTTTGCTTCAAGGATTCAAGTGGTCCACCTGTTTGTACTATCTGGACGACGTCATCGTTTATTCGCCCACATTCGACACGCCTCTAGACCGTCTTTCAGCGATTCTTGACGTGTTCCACCGGGCCGGTCTCGAGTTGAACTCGTCAAAATGTCACTTCGCTCGCCGCCAAATATCCTTTCTTGGACACCTCGTGGATGCCTGAGGCGTGCGACCTGATCCGGCCAAAATTCGCGCCTTCACGAACTCTCCTGTCCCGAACTCTACTAAGGACATTCGTAGTTTCCTAGGGCTGTACTCTTATTTCCGACGCTTAGTAAAGGATTTTGCGATCATTGCACGTGCCCTTACCGACCTCTTGAAGAAAGACGTCCCGTTTTCTTGGGGTTCTGACCATGCCACATCTTTTTCGCAGCTCACTACTCCCCTTACTACGCCTCTAATCCTGGCCCACTTTGACCCGTCTGCCTCAACAGAAGTTCGAACTGATGTCAGTGGCCAGTGCACAGGAACAGTGCTAATACAACGCCATCGTGGACATTATCGCGTTATAGCCTATGCCAGCCGACTTCTATCACCCGTCGAGTGCAATTAATCGATCACACAGATCGAGTGCCTCGCTCTTGTGTGGGCTGTTGCGAAGTTTTGTGTAGGGACGCTCATTCTGTGTCATCACTGATCACCACGCTCTCTGCTGGCTATCCTCGCTCAAAGATCCCACGGTACGACTCGCTCGCTGGGCTTTACGCCTGCAAGATACCTTTTCCGTGCTATATAAGAAGGGACGCTTGTACAAGGATGCAGATTGTCCCGCTACCCTGTCGACAAACCGGCTGATGTGGACGCCATCGCTTCCGTTTTCTCTTCCGTGTCCCAGTTGCTTTAAATTGGCAACGAGCAACGCCGCGATTATTCATTACGCGGCCTCATCGACCGCCTGGAGTCGATGAGTCGATGTCCCCTCGTCAAGGAGGGGACATTAAACCGCCGCAATTTCGATCCCCACAGCCCTGACCTTCTGCTCGTCATTCCATCAGACCTGCGTTCGACTGTCCTCCGCCAACTTCACGACGCTCCCTTGGCTGAGCTGGTCCCAGCGTGCACGCTGGTGTCGAGAAAACGCCGCTTGCCTCGGGAGGGTACGGACGCGCTCCACATCGGCTCGGTCATTTTTCATTCTTCGTGGCGGATAATCGACTGGGAATAGCCTAAATTCTATCAGAATCGGTGTATGAAGGTGCCTGACACCGGTCTTCTCCCTTTTTCAATCATTTCAGTCTGAATTTCCGTCACCAATGCGTCATCAATGCGTGGCAAAGGGTAAACGTCCTTTTTTCCTATTTTTCGTCGATTTTCCTCCGACGCTGGGCTGACCCGCTAGGCCTAACGAGCGCCGCCAGCTGCTCATCGCCCCGTCTCACCTCCGGGTACGCGTCGCAAGATGACGTACCACGTCGAGGGAGAAGAGCTTTCGCCCCCAAAATTTGAGGATGACCCACGCTCGTCCCGAGCCATTCGGGCCCGCAACAAGATCTACCCTGCCCTGAAGCAAGCGCCGGCGAGTGACACGTCAGCGCTAACCGGATCCCCAGCAGGTCCAGGCAAGCCTGCCGCCCCGCCGCAAAGCAAGTCTGCTTCGCCGAAGCTGAAGAAACACCCTCCTCTACCCCGGCTACCGGCCACGGACTTCAAGATTGTTTGCCGACCAGGCGGGGGCCTCGATCTTCGACCCATCAACGGAGGTGCTCTCCTCCCGATCCTCTGCGCTGGAGCAGAGACTGAATGCGAGGAGCCAAGACAAGCTCCGGATTAACTCACACAACTCTCACTGTGAGTACTCCTTCCGAACCCCGCATGAAGCGATACGTTCAGCTCCAAGGCGTAATACTCAACGACCGACAGTACCCGATGAAGGCGTATGTCGCTGCCCCCGACAACGCAATCAAGGGAATCATGTACAACGCCGTGTACAACCAGCCATAAGGAGATATTCCAACACCTAGTGGCTCTTAACCAAAGCCGCACCTTCACCGTCGCCAACGCACGCGAGCTCGGCCGCACCAAGTCCATCTTGGTGACTTTCATCAACACCTCTGTAGTCCCAAGGCAGCCGAATTTCTACGGCGCTGTCTACTACTGCTACCCATTCAAGGCTGTCGCAAGCTAGGACATCGTGCCAACGTCTGCCCGAAAGAGCGCACCGGTCTTCACGATGCGGCATAGCCCATCCAGTAAAGCCAACGCCGGACTGCACCCCCAAATGCATACTTTGCGGTGGAGTGCACTTCACGGGGACCACAGGCTGCAAGATCCACTTCGACCGCCCCGCAACTCAAGCAACAACACTGCCAACTCCACCACCCGGACAACAACACGAGCGAGTCCACCCCCTATGTCTCCACCCGAGAGTCACCAGCGATCCCCTTCAAGTTCCAGAAACAGTTCAAGAACAAGCTCCCGACAAGGCCGCCATCGAAGCCGTTTGGTGTCGTTCCCGCCACTCCCAAGGCAAAAAGACCAGAACTTTGACAAACAGATGAGCTGGCGTCCGCAACTGTATTCGCTCGAGAAAGAAAACGCGGAGCTCAGAGCACAGTTCGCTCACCATAGCCAAGAAATTTCTGAACTACAACAGGAATTACGGTTCCTTTTAAGGCGAGATTAGAGCACTGCACGGGCTCGGGCTTACCCGAAAGCCCGGGCCGGGCGGGGTGGAGCGGTTTTTTCACGGGCTCGGGCTGGGCTCGGGCACGGCGTGTGCTTTTTGACCCGGGCCCGGACCGGGCTCAGGGTTGTTGACGGCGGCCCGGGCCGGGCTCGGGCTTTCTGGTGGTGCGCATGTAACGTGCAGCGAGGTATTCTCGGGCGTCTCAACTCTGAAAAACATGGATTTTTTGGTCTCGGGGCTGGTTCGGGCCGGTTTCGAGCCGGGCTCGGGTCGGGCTCGGGCCTAAGGTAAAGGGGTGGCGGGCCGGGCCGGGCGGGTAACGTTGGATTTCCGGGCCCGGGCCGGGCCCGGGTTTTGCCATAAATGTTTTGACAGCCCAAAGTAAAAACGGGCCTGGGCCGGGCCCAGGCTGAAAAAATCTACCCGTGCAGTGGTGCAGCCTCGGACACGTCCCGACATTCCTGGATACTCATCCGCCTTTCGACCCTCCATTTTACCACCGTTGAGCACCCCCTAGAGGTAGCCGACATTGACTTTATCCTCGCGCGCCACGTCACCCACACGCAGAAAATGCAATACTGAGAATGAGCTGGTGCCTCAGCCGGTTGCCGAGCAGCTCGTACTCGTAACGACTCCACTACAGACGCTCGAACGTGCTCTGCATTCTCCGCTCAGACACAGCTAGCTGGATGACTATATATCCACCCGCTTCGAAGCCATTTAAAAGAGCAAAGGCGCACAAGAAGTTTTATACTCTCAATTACAAACCCAGGTAAACGAGCTTTTCTCCAGAGGTCACATTCAGCACCCGACGCCCTCCGATCCCTCCGTAATCGCTTAACATGGCTGCGAAACATCACAGCATTAGAGTACAGCAGTGGAATTGCAGGGGTTTCCGTGCTAAACGGGACAACCTGCAACTTCATCTTCAAAACCTTCCCCCTGGAGAAATCCCAACGATCATTGCCTGACACGAAACTCTGGTCTAGGTCAAACTCAGGAGTAACACCGTATACGAACGAGCCAACCAACCCCAAACTAGAATAGCAACCATTATCCACCGTAATTTTACCACCGTTGAGCACCCCCTAGAGGTAGCCGACATTGACTTTATCCTACTCGAACTTCTCCCCCGCACACGCAAGACCACCAGCCTATACATTCTCAACCTCTACAGCCACCTAAAAGCCCTCCAGCCCCCCTCATTGAGGCTATGCGCAAAGCCCTTGTCCTCAGTTCAGGCAGCCCCCTTCTGGTTGTGGGTGACTTCAACGCCAACCACATCAGTTGGAGCTACCGCAAAAACTGTCATAAAGGCGCAGCCGTTTGTCTTTTGTCCAAAATGAAGGCTTCTCACTCCTTCCCCACCCTCATGGGATCTAGCGTCCACTACAGTAACCCCGACCTCACACTCTCGAAACACATCAAAGACCGTCGCTGGACCAACATTCCCTCGGTAGCGATCAGTACATCCTCTGCGCCGGGCTTAGTATCTCTTCTCTCGCACCGCCCAAGCGACGTGCAGTCGATAAGTTTGTGATAAGTTTCGCCGACTCCTGCAGACGGCACCGGACACAATCGCGGCTCTCGACGCTCGGGCAACCTCGCTAACCCAAGATGTACAACAGGCAACATCCACCATTCCCGAGCCGGAAGACGTAGCGGCAGCGCATAGCCGACTCCTTCACATGTGGTACGCCCATGCCAGCCTTCAAAAGGGCTGGCTAGCTCAAAAACAACCAATCCCTGAAACGGCGCATAGACCGCCTCGTTGTTGAGATTGAGGCCAATACCAGCAATCTTGCTCAATGGAGGCAGGTGTGTGACCGCAACAGCAGCAATCTTACTGCGGTTTCTCTTGGGTGGATCCTCTTAGATCCAGGTCACACAAAGGCCACTCAACGCAAGAGCGTTACCCGCATACTACACCAGCTACCTTTGGAGGACGACGCCCGCCTTCAGGCTCTCAAAGACTAATACCTTAGCACCAGTATCCCCCTCCCCCTACCCTCCTACACCGGTGCTCCTAACCCGGCCTTAGATGAAATCTCCACATCCGAGGTCCGAGCGGCAATGCACCGTCTTCTAAAATCGGCTCCGGGAGCTGACCGAATTACAAACAAAATGCTCCGCAAGCTCGATGACCTAACAATCAGAGCATTTAAGGACCTTTTCAACCAATGCTGGCGTAATGGCACAATCCCAGGGCAGTGGACACACGCCCGCATCACTTTTATTCCTAAACCAGGCAAACTTCTCCAAATCAAGAACATCAGACCATCTCCCTCACCTCATGCTTAGGCAAGCTCTTCGAACACGTCGTCTTTGGTAGACTTCAGAACCATCTGGACGACAACAACCTTTTCCCCGGCACTTTGATCGGCTTTCGCCCGCACCTCTCCACCGAAGACGTAATGCTACAACTTTCAGAAGATGACTTACACCCCCGACACGCTAAACGCACTCGTGCCACCCTAGTTCTTGACCTGTACACCATGGTGTACATTTGACAATGTACACCACCTTTTCCGCGACACCATGATCGGCTTTCGCCCGCACCTCTCCACCCAAGACGTGGTGCTACAACTTTCAGAAGATGACCTACACCCCAGACACGCTAAACGCACTTGTGCCATCCTAGTTCTTGACCTGTACACCATAGTGTACATTTGGCAATGTACACCATGCAGCCATCCTGGAAGCGCTCCCCTCACTCCAGGTCAGCAAACGCATACTTCAGTACCTTGCGGCCTTCTTTCGCCACCGCACAGCTGAGATAACCTTTGGATCTTTTTCCTCACCTACATTCCCCCTAGGCAGCCAAGAGACCGCCCAAGGATCAGTCATTTCTCCTCTCCTTTTTAACATCACCCTAATCCTTATGGCACGTGCCCTGGCCTCCATTCCCACTCTCTCGCACTCTTTCTACGCGGACAACATCACACTGTGGACCACCACAGGCAGTGTTGGTGCAGGCAGGAGCTGACATAGTGGCAGCCTGTGCAGCCCAGGTCAGTTTAACCTGTACCCTGGCCAAATCGGTACTTCCCCCCCCCGCCCCCAAGGAATGACTGGATATAGGGCCTCCACCCACATTGACAGTGGCCATTGACGGTACTCCCATTCCCGAGGTTGAGAAGGTTCGCATCCTTGCTATTCTCCAAAACAATGGCAAGAACACTGCCACTATTTCCAAACTCACGGCCACCGTTCACCAGATGCTACGACTCATCCGCCGCATAGCTAACCGACACAGAGGCATGCGCGAACATGATCTCAGACGGCTAGTACAAGCCTTCAACCTTCAGTAGGGTAGTGTTCTCATTGCGCAACCTTTTCCTCTCCCGGGTAGAAGAATATAAAGTCAGCGCCCTTATTCGTCAGGCTTCTAAAGCGGCGCTCAATCTACCCCGATACACATCAAACGAAAGGCTCCTCCACATGGGGGCCCAAAACACCCTCGCAGAACTTAATGAAGCTCTAGGCCCAACTCGAGCGGCTCTTCTACCGCTGCTGGCCGACGCATTTCGACCCGCATTGACCTCAACGCCCCTGGATACTACCTCTCGCCGAACGCTCTTCCACCCCACATCCACCGTCTACTCACGGTACATCCCCTCCCCAAAACCATGCACCCGGAGCACCACACGGCTCGCAGAGCGGCCCGTGCGCAGGCTCTTCACAAACATTACGGCACGCGAACAGATACCGTCTATGTCGACGCCGCCTCTTACCCCTCGTCCCCAGCCTTGGCCATAAGCATCGTCTCCAACTCCCTGAGCCCGGAGTTCATTGGCTAGGCCCTCGCCACCTCCTCTATGGTGGCCGAGGATTCAGCCATTGCCCTGGCTTTCTCTTCCACCGCTGCCACTCGCATATTTAGCGATTCCAAGACCACGGTCCGCAACTTCAACCGCGAACACATATCGGGCCCGGCTTCACGCCTGCTAGCTCGGATCCCCCCCCCCCCCCTTATGAGGCCGATTCAAATTTTATGGGTCCCTGCTCACGCGGGTCACCCTGGAAACGAGGGCGCCCATTCTCTAGCTCATGGATTCGTCAGCCGAGCAGGGCAGGCCACCAACTGGGGAGACGCTTGCAAGCGCATGGTCTCACATCATGAAACTTCCCTTCATTACAGAGAGGAAACGCTCCGGTACCCACCACCACACAAATCTCTCACCAAATTGCAGCAGTTGACGTGGCGCCAGCTGCAATTCCGCACTTTTCTCTACCCCGCCCATCTAGCACTAATACACCCGGAACGTTTCTCGCCTGAGTGCACACTCCGTGGTGCGCATAAAGCGGATTTCCACTACATTCTATACGTATGTTCTGAGCTCCAACCACCTACCGATTGGCAACTCACTGGCCTCGTTCGATGGGAGGCTGCGGTGTCCACCTCTGATCCGGCTGTGCAAAAACAGCTAACGGACGAAGCACCAGCTCCCAGCCACTGCACGCAGCCAAGGGCCAACCCATTTCTAAGCTGTAACCGTATAAGGCTCAACCGACTCCACCACCACCTCGTCCCTTGGCTGGGCACTTGAGTGTCTCGCGCGCACACTACTGTGTACGCCGTCGCTTTTTTGGCTGGGTCTCGCCCGCTCCGTGCGGCGCTACGTTGCCGCTTGTGAGCCCTGTCAGCAACGGAAGAAGCCCTCCACACTTCCAGCTGGATGTCTCCAGGCAATCGACATCCCACTCGAACCCTTTTTCCGTGTTGGTCGACACCTTGGACTATTTCCTCTCTCGGACTCCGGAAATAAATGGGTCGCCGTCGCTACTGATTACGCTACGCGGTACGCAATCACCACAGCGCTCCCGACACGTTGTGCTACTGACGTCGCTCACTTTCTTTACGACATCATTTTTCTGCACGGTGCTCCCCGCCAATTACTCACTGACCGTGGCCATAGCTTTCTCTCGGCAGTCGTCGAGGATATCCTCAGTTCCAGCTCGACAAAGCACAAGTACAGCACGTCCTACCACCCACAGACCAACGGCCTCACGGAGCGCCTCAACCAGACCATCACCGACATGCTGTCGCAGGACGTTGCGGCCGAGCAGAACGACTCACAACGATGTCACGTATGAAATCATTTACCCTATGTCACGTTCGCGTATAATTCATCGCGTCCCTCCGCCGCCGGCTATTTGCCATACTATCTCGAATATGGCCGAGAACCCGCGTTGCCCTTGGACACTTTGCTGCCCTCGCCCGCACGTTCAGCCACTGAATACGCCCGTGACGCGATCGCACACGCCGACTACGCACGAAAGCTCGCCCGCACCCATCTCGAGGCCTCACGGGAGCATCAGAGACGCCGCTATGATTGCCACCATCGCGAGGTGCACTTTTCTCCAGGTTCACTGGTGCTTCTTTGATCACCCATCCGCCGTGTGGGCCTTTCCTAAAAGCTACTGTCGCGCTACACCGGCCCATGCAGTGTTGTGCGACAAGTGACCGATGTCACGTATGAAATCATCCCCGCCGATCTCTCAGCGTCATCTTGAGCTGCAAGTGACATCGTTCACGTGGCGAGACTTAAGCCATACCAGACACCTTTCTCCACGGATGTGTAGCTTAGGCACCGGGATGGTGCTTCGACTGCCGGGGGTGATGATACGTAACAGCCACCACCACAGTGTGGCTACACTGAGGAAAAGGAAGACTACCGGTTCCCTCTTGATATAGCGTCGCCGTTTTGGCCTCCGTTATCTTCCCTGTAAATAAAGTGTAAATAGCCTTGAGCATCAGTTGCACGTAACAATATGTTCAATTCACCACCTCGAAGGTTCGCGATAGGATGATGCCTTCGCATTCGGACATGTGAGATTGGGCATTTAAACATATGACAGTGAAGTCGCACTGAAATGTGACAAAAGTTAGTTCTCTTTGTTGAAATAATGTTTACCTAATTAGACAAAATACCGTATTGCTGTCTAGAACATTCGAAACAATTAGCGGTCGTTGATTACGTATAACAATGTGTGATAAATACAACCTTTGTTAACACTAGCTTGTCGCACATAAAACAGCGCACGTAACAATAATTTTAGCGTAAGTTTGAGGCACCGACGACGCCTTAGGGCATGAAGAAACATCCTGATTTGGCACCGCGAGAAGGGGAGACATATTTACAGTGGTGGGCACGAGTTTCCGATTTGTTCCCATCCGAATGATATTTTTCATTGTGTCTTACATAGTCGCCCAGAGACAGCATTACGACTTGGTTCTTTAAAGAACACGTTCATTTGTATTTGTGGAGTCTTTACGAGCGTAGCCAGTCCACCGCGGTGTGGTTACGGTGCTCGGATGCTGACCGATGGTCGCTGGTTCGATCCCGCCGCGGCGGTCGCATTTCGATGGAGGCTAAATGCTAGAGGCCCGTGTACCGTACGATGTCAGTGCACGTCGACATCGAGGTTGCCGAGGTTGTCGAGGTTGCCGGAGCCCGCCTCACAATCATTTCGCAACTTTAGCACGTAAAACCCCAAATATTCTTATTGTTAGGAGTGTAGCTCGCACGGGGAGAGAAGCTCTCGCACGCGGAGAGAATTTTCCAGTCTGACACGGTTACGTTTGGTGGCAGGAGGGTGCAAACGGGTACGTGCGCCTTCGTCGGCACGGCGTTTTTTGCCAGAGCCGCCTAGCATGGTGCACTCACAAGAAGGTGTCCTTTGTAAACTGCTTCCCTTGTCTTCGTCATGTACCTTGGTTCGAAGTGCTTCTCGCACACGTAGTCAGTCGACTGCAGCACGCGGTCCTTGTGCGGAATCGCATTACGCTATATCTTCAGGCCAATAGCGCACCCAGGATCTCTGCCAGGCCACCCTCTCCCTGGCAGAGAACCGAATTTTTTTTTTTGGGGGGGGGGGAGTACTTTGCATAATATGCAATTTCCTTGCTTTAGCCAGAGGAATCCAACAGCGAATAAAAGGCCTGACAATTATAATAATAACACCAAGAATGCTGACGATGTTTATTTCTTCAGCGTTTTACTCAAAGTAATTTAAGAGTGAATGAAGAAATACAAGAGTGGTGGAGTGCTTTTGGTAATCAGGAAAATTCAACCTCAAGCCACCTCCTGATTTAAAATGACAATGTGAACAGTGAACAGAGCGCTGAAGGTACACGTTGGACCGGTGGGGCTGGACGCGTGGGGGGGGGGGGGGGGGTACAACACCCAATACAACCCCCCCCCCCCCCCCCCCGGCGGTGCTCCAGTGCTTCAGGCGGTCTGCTTCTCGGGGTGCGGCAAAAAGAGACACTTTTCAGTGCAGGTCTCGTAGTCAGATTTGCAACATGGAACAGAACACTTCTTGCCCATTTCACGGCTTGCTCACACGAATACCACAGCTTGTCATCGCACAGAAAAGAATGAAAACAAGGGCGCAACGTGGCGACAACTGCTTCGACTCGACGGCGACCGCTCGTCCACAAATGCGCGATAGGGGCCAGCTCGCCCGGATGTCGGCCACGCGACCGCTCCTGCAATCTCGCGGCGTGACGGAGCGCAGGTACCGAAGTTCTACGCAGCGAGTGCACGGTGGTGGCGCTCCGGCGTTCCACCTGAACGTCTAACACCGTACTCATTAGTACGAAAATTGCTGCAGATGTATTGTGCAAAAAGCAAGTAAGTTTATGCAAGCATGCGAGTGGACAATATGCAATGAGTAATGTTTGCAGTTTCCTTTAGGCAGCTTGTTACACAAGGTGTCTAACTTAACTTGCGCCAAACATTAAAAATATACAAATGCTAGGTAGCTGGACAGAACGAAGGTAATGTTTGGCGTCACTTGGAGATCCTCAAGATAATTTTTTTTTCAATTAGCCCTAATTAATTATTCAACTCCTTTAATATTATAGTTAGATTAAAAGTGTCAATCAGAAAATTATAGAGCAACATGAAAAACTCCCGATCGAAATTTCTGTTGCTCAATACGTGCTACATAAGTTTTCCGCGCGTGAAGGAAGCCCGCGAATACACGCAAAATTGCCGCGCAACTCGCCGCTCGAAGCATTTTGCGTGTATACGCGGGCATCTTTCACGCTCGCAAAAAACACTTGCGGCACGTATGGTGCAACAGAAAGCTGTATTGAGAGTTTTTCATGTTGTCCTACAATTTTCTCATTTACACTTTTTCTAACTACATTTATTGCGAAGTTGATTATTTATTTCGAATAATTATGTAATTAGGCAGAATGCAAGAAACGCTGACTACTTCCAAGCGGCGGCAAACAACATTACCTTTGTTCTTTCCAGCTACTTAGCATTTCTAATTTGCTTTAATCACTTCGGTCTACAGTTTGTAGTTGATGTGGTTTACATTTTACGAATGGCTCCATGTGAAGACAAATCGGTACTCTTTTAACGTAATTCAGGAAAAGATTTATAGAACAAGCTTGATCTATACACATTTAGTAAGATCACAGAGAAACGTGAATTAGGTGACATTAAATACTTCTAGCTATTGCCTTGCTCTGCTCTCGCTATTGAGGTCTAACCACATAATCGTAATATACCCTGGTCCAATCAACATGTTCCCCGTCATGACAGCTTAAAATATACCACAATAATGTGTAGTCGAGATCAGAAGTCTGCGGACCATACGTGCGGGTGAATTTTTTTCTTCGCCGCTTGCCAAATACTTCTATAGTCTGTTACACCTTCATACGCAATCGCCTCTCCCAACTATTTCTTTTGGAGTCGCAGCTATCATAAACTCGCCCATATTCTCACCCCCACAATTGCGGAGAAATGCATTGGCGTTTGAGTTACTTTTGTGCTTCAGTGCATAAAACGATGCTTTGTTAAGGAAGTAACTGGAATGCCAATGCACTTATTCCTAGAATTCGTTCCAAGGGGATTCGGCTTACGAACGCCACGGATAGAATTTGTAAATTGCAATATGGGCCATAAGGTAATTAGTTAAAAACGTAATTGTTCAAATTTTGTTATTTAGTCGATTAAGCATTTTAATTTTTCGTCCACGTAACGTGCCACAGGGAAGCTGTAACACTTTTTAAAGTGTAGGCTGAAACACCCTGTATAAATGGCGTTCACGCTTTTCTAGTTACTACTATGTTCTTTGAGTTTGATAACATTTAGTGTGCACTAGTTGTGGGAAGTTCACAACCATAATAGTCGGAATATAATTTAGTTTCCACATTACAATAAATCATGAATCATGAATTTAAGAACTGTCTTCATCCCTAGAACTGCTGTTTGTGATTGTAATAGTGCTATTTCTTATATTGCTTGCATATTTATTGCATTGTTAACTGGTATTGCTTCCTTATTACACAAAAACATCACTGCAATTTTCCAATAAACCGCTCTTTTTCACTGTTCTGACTTTGGCTACCGTAACCACTGCTTGGGGTAGTTTTTTGTTCGTGTATAAGAGTCCCCCTGACAATTCCTAACTTAGGGGCTCCCATTGTAATAATATTGTATGCACTTTTATCTAAAATTGACATCGTTGCTGAAGAAACTTGAAATATACAGCCTCCTTCTTGCTTTGATTTAAAATAGCGTAATCTGTTGCCCTTGTGACCTCTCTTCTCGTCTTTTTTAAGCACAATTAGGGTACCAGCATAGACAAATTAGCCTGAATTACGTATAGCGCTGCTGAGCATGAAGCGTGCTATCAAGTCCTGGCCGCGGCGGGCTCATATTGATGGCCGCGAAATTCAAGAAGCTCCGTGTACTGTACATTCGGTGCACGTGAAAGGGACACTAAAGACAAATACTATATACTGGAAAAGACCATTAGAGACAGAATTGATACTAAGAGAACGGAAGCGCAGTCGACGACGGCAGAAAACTAGGTGGGGTGATAAAGTTAGGAAATTTGCAGGCGCTAGTTGGAATCAGCAAGCGCAAGACAGGGATAATTGGAAATCGCAGGGAGCACTCGTACTCAACCACTCGTTATAAACACATTAGTGTACTGTAAGACGAAAGTAAATGCTACTTGACCAGTTCTTTTTCATTTTTTTCTGAAAAAAAGCTCACTGAATATTGCACTTTGCATGACCGACCGCACCGTTGACGACGCGGGCGGTCGAAAGGTTTCGTTTTCGCTCGACTCTGCGCCGCCTGCGCTTTCGCGTTTCAGTAGTTACGTTATCGCATAGTGCTGCGCTGATTTTGTTAGCTCGCGAAAGTCGCACAAACTGCAAGTAGCAGAGAATTCGACTTCCATGTGATGTCGCCGGATGCCCGAGCGGTCCACGCCACTTGAAGAAACGTAGCTGCAGTGGTGCATCGTACCGCCGTCTGTCGGGCGCCTTTTTACTCACTGATGGCATCAGAGGGCGACGATGGCGTATGCAACGTCGTCACTCCCCAGTTGGCGTGGCGGGAGATTTGAATTGCCATAAAGGTGTTAGGACTCTTTAGATGCAATTTTGTTGTAAAGTACTTTCGTTGCGCGAAACAAGTCTTGCGAGGTTTCTGGAACGGTATTTATACAGTCCACGTCGATTTAGTATTTGCCTTTAATGTCCTTTTAATGAACCCCAGGTCGTTGAAATGAACCGGAGTGCCTCACTACGGTGTGCATAATAATCAAATCGTTGTCTTAGCTCTTAAAGCACTACTGAATTTAATTTTCTAGCATGAATTGGGGCCTACGCTAATACCCACAATGCTATATATCACGGTAACCTGCATTCTAGAAAACAAAAGCTGACTCTTTCCCGTCTACGAAAGCCATGTCTCGATATAAAGCCGTTCCACGGTATAACCCGTTAGGATCAGTTGAGATTCGCTGGTCTTTCTTATGCCATATGGCCCCCATGCAAGGGGGTAGAGAGCCGCGTCGACAGAGGGCGAATAACACCACATTCATCACTCATAGAACGTCGTACTTACCAGGACATCACTTCGATTCCAGGCGAATGCTTCGCATCCCGATGTGACTGTTATTACCTTAAGTCTGGAAGTAAAAGATTGCATCACAATAAATATATTTAGGCCATGCAACACGCGAGAAGTGCAAGTACTCGGATGGTTACTTTTTCCTTCGCACGCTAGAAATGCAAGCACTTATTGGGTTTTCTGCGCCATGCAAAACTAAGCGAGTGGACAACATCCCGTCATGTTTCTCCGTCGACGCCAACGGTTTTATTTCGCCCTCCGGAGCGAAGGGTTGTCACACGGGTGGTCGCGCCCGTCCTCTGCGATTATCGTTTTGCGAGCTGCACCCCGCTCGTGTTGCGGCTGGCCATTATAGATGTCCAAATGTTCAGCAAATGAGAGTGTGTAGTCGATGGTGACGGAAGAGGGGTGCAATTGATTGTCTAAAGCAGTAGTTCTATCGACCTCGGGGGCGTAATTTATCGTGAACACAGCAAGAGGACATGTACTGTTTTGAAAATTAAAAACGCGCGATAAAATTTTTAAAATAAAGTGAACATAAGGTAAGTTGTGTTGCTGGACCCGTATTCGAATTCAGTGGATGTGGTCGATTCCCAGCAACGGCGAGCGCTTTCCGATACAGATTTAATACTCAAATAGTTGTGTACCCTACTATGGATGCGCAGTTAAACCCCCGCCCAACCCAGCTTGTTAAGAAAACTCCAGAGCCTTCCACTACAGCACCCTTCATCGTCCAGTTTCGCAGTGTCTGGACGTTAAACCACGTGCGCTTGAATATCACTACCTCTTTATGCATATTTATAATGGCCACGATTACCGAGAAACTAGTGTGAATGATGCAGTTCATTTTATGTGCACACGCATGTCGTAAAACTAACGCAGTTTACAGAGTGACGCTAAATAAATCACAGCCTTCCGGCATTGAAAGCGCGGAAGGTTAACCCAATGTCATGCAAATATCGCATGGCCTAAAAAAATAACGCACTTGATGCTGAGATAATGCAGTGCTGAGATAATGCAGGTCAAAAACAGCACCCCACAGAATCGCGTTTCCTTCGCAAAAGCACTTTTGTTTAATGCGTAACCATTTCGATGGTTACCCAACGGGACAACTGTCCGTGCGTTCATCCTTCGCGTAAAACGATCGCTTTCAAGTTCGCCAGCTGTCGATAAAGACTACGAACGCGCGAGCAGTGGCACGAGTGCGTATCTGACCACGTGACGTGTGCAATCAGGCGCGCACTAGGCACACCTTTTAGTAAGCCACAACCGTGGAGCAGCCGTGGCTTCGGATCGGAACGTCATCAGCACACCTGGCGCAACCCCTCGCCGTAGTTCCCTTGCCTCATGAGTTCACGTATTGCCGCCTTCCGCAGCAGTTCCGTGTCGCCACAGTGCTCTCGCATTTACCGTAATGGCGTCAAGACGACCACAGCCGCTGAGTAGTGCTAGGATTAACAGCGGTGTTGAGTTTGAGCACTCTACACTACGTCTTTACTACGAAATGCTTACGCACCATTCAGATAACTCCCAGAGGATGCTCTACAATTTTCTCATTGACACTTTTTACAGCGAAGCTGTCTATGGCTAGGGCTATATGATTTTCGTGTCCGTCAACAGATCCGCCTGTATGAGTTAGCAGACTCAAATGTGTCGGCAGCGACCTTGGTATTTATTGGGTGTTATTCACGTTATGTTGATTTAACATTCCGCGCTTTCAATGCTGGAAGGCTGCGATTTAATTAGCGTCACTCTGTAAACTTCGTTTGTTTTTACGACATGTATGTGTCAACTTGG
This sequence comes from Dermacentor silvarum, assembly GCF_013339745.2. Classification (NCBI taxonomy): domain Eukaryota; kingdom Metazoa; phylum Arthropoda; class Arachnida; order Ixodida; family Ixodidae; genus Dermacentor; species Dermacentor silvarum. Next base: position 73,777,719 of record NC_051163.1, read on the forward strand.
TGGCGTGGAGTAGAGGTAGAACACCCGACTTCAAATCTGAAGGTCGTAAGTTCGAATCCTGCTCCATTCCACTACATTTTCAGGCATGGAGTGCTGTCTGACACCGGCAAAGAAAAAAAATACATATTGCCGAGAGCTAGTGGGGCTATACTAGTTCAGGTGCAACCAAACTAGGCAGGCCCACTAAGCTTCATCAAAGTCACTCCCTCACCAGAACAGGAATTGGCCTCCCTGGTGCAGTATTCGGCCACTACCTCCCTCATGACTCCGACAATTAACCCATGGCCCTCAGTTCCCAGTGGCTGCGGAGCACCTGACCAAGGCGGCGGTCAGACCTGCTACGCGGCAGAGGGTGCTAAGAATCTGGGTCAAGGCAGGCCGCCAATGGAAAATGAACCTGGCAACGTTCAACACGCGCACCCTCTCGAGTGAGGCTAGCTTAGCAGGACTATTTGAAGAATTATCAGGCATTTCCTGGGATATTATTGGCCTTAGTGAGGTTAGAAGAACTGGTGAGGCTTACACAGTACTACTAACGGCCACGTCCTCTGCTACAGAGGTCCAGACAAGAAAGAATCCGGGGTAGGATTTCTAGTGCATAACAACGTAGCGGGCAACATTAATGAATTCTACAGCATTAATGAAAGGGTAGTAGCCGTCGTAATAAAGCTGAGTAGGAGGTACAAAATGAAGGTAGTACAAGCCTATGCCCCAACCTCTAGTCACGATGATGAAGAAATAGAACAGTTTTATGAAGATGTTGAACTAGCAATGAGAAAGGTGCAGACTCAGTATACTTTAGTCATGGGCGACTTCAATGCAAAAGTGGGGAAAAAGCAGGTTGGTGAGCAAGCCATTGGCAACTACGGCATCGATTCTAGGAATGCAAGAGGAGAGATGTTAGTAGAATTCGCGGAAAGGAATAGGCTCCGAATAATGAATACCTTCTTCAGGAAGCGCAGCAACAGGAAGTGGACCTGGAAAAGCCCTAATGGAGAAAGAAGGAATGAAATAGATTTCATACTCTCTGCCGATCCAAGCATAGTGCAGGATGTAGAAGTGTTAGGTAAGGTTAAGTGCAGTGACCATAGGTTAGTGAGGTCTAGGATTTCCATCAATTTGAAGAGAGAGAGAGGGAAATTAGTCAAGAGGAAACAGGCAAACCTAGAGGCAGTAAGGGTAAAAGCAGACCAATTCAGGCCGGTGCTCGCAAACAAATATGCAGCTTTAGAACAGGAAGATGAAGATAACATAGAGCTAATGAATGAAACCGTAACTAGGCTGATCTCAGAAGCAGCAATTGAAGTGGGAGGTAAGGCACCAAAGAAACCTGTAGGGAAGCTCTCCCAAGAAACAAAGGACCTAATAAAGAAACGGCAAAACATGAAAGTGTCCAACTCAAGAGATCAGATAGAATTCGCTGGACTGTCAAAACTGATCAACAAGAAGAAAGTAAGGGATATTCGAAATTATAACGTGGGAAAAATTGAGGAAGCCGTAAAATATGAACGCAACATGAAATCAGTAAGAAGAAAACTAGGCATAGGACAAGGCAAGATGTATGCACTGAAAGATAAGCATGGTAATATCATCAGCAATTTCGATGACATAGTAAAAGCAGCACTTGAATTCTATACTGAACTGTACAGTAGCCAAAACAGCCAAGCTACTTCCATTCGAAATAGTGATGAACCGGATACAGAAGCTCCTTCTATAACTAGCGATGAAGTTAGAAGGGCCTTGAAAAACATGACCAGGGGAAAAGCGCCTGGAGAAGATGGAATAACAGTAGATTTAATCAAAGATGGAGGAGATATCATGCTTGAAAAGCTTGCGGCCCTTTATACGCAATGCCTCACAACTTCAAGTGTACCAGAGAGCTGGAAGAACGCCAACATTATACTTATCCATAAGAAGGGAGACGTTAAAGAATTGAATTACAGACCCATTAGCTTGCTTTCAGTATTGTAAAAAATATTCACCAAGATAATTTCCAATAGAATCAGGACAACACTTGACTTCAGTCAACCAAGAGAACAGGCTGGCTTCAGGAAGGGATATTCTACGATGGACCATATCCATGCCATCAATCAGGTAATCGAGAAATCTGCGGAGTACAATCAACCTCTCTATATGGCTTTCATGGATTATGAAAAGGCATTCGATTCAGTAGAGATATCAGCAGTCATAGAGGCATTGCGTAATCAAGGAGTGGAGGAGGCATACGTGAATATCTTGGCAAATATCTACAATGATTCCACAGCTACCTTGGTTCTCCACAAGAAAAGTAGAAAGATACCTATCAAGAAAGGGGTCAGGCAAGGAGACACAATCTCTCCAATGCGATTCACTGCATGCTTAGAAGAAGTATTCAAGCTCTTAGACTGGGAAGGATTAGGAGTGAGGATCGATGGCGAATATCTCAGCAACCTTCGGTTTGCAGATGACATTGTCCTATTGAGCAACAATGGGGAGGAATTACAACAAATGACTGAGGACCTTCATCGAGAAAGTGCAAGAATTGGGTTGAAGATGAATATGCAGAAGACAAAGATAATGTTCAATAGCCTGGCAAGAGAACAAGAATTCAGGATCGCCAGTCAGCCTCTAGAGTCTGTAAAGGAATATGTTTATCTAGGTCAATTACTCACAGGGGACCCTGATCATGAGAAAGAAATTTACAGAGGAATAAAATTGGGTTGGAGTGCATACGGCAGGCATTGCCAAATCCGGACTGGGAGCTTACCACTGTCGTTGAAAAGAAAAGTGTACAATCATTGCATTCTACCGGTGCTAACATACGGGGAAGAAACTTGGAGGTTAACAAAGAAGCTCGAGAACAAGTTAAGGACCGCACAAAGAACAATGGAACGAAAAATCTTAGGAGTAACGTTAAGAGACAGGAAGAGAGCGGTGTGGATCAGAGAACAAACGGGGGTAGAGGATATTCTAGTTGACATTAAGCGGAAGAAATGGAGCTGGGCAGGCCATGTAATGCGTAGGATGGATAACCGGTGGACCATTAGGGCTACAGAATGGATACCAAGAGAAGGGAAGCGCAGTCGAGGACGGCAGAAAGTCAGGTGGGATGATGAGGTTACGAAATTCGCAGGCGCAAGTTGGAATACGCTAGCGCAAGACAGGGGTAATTGGAGATCGCAGGGAGAGGCCTTCGTCCTGCAGTGGACATAAATATAGGCTGATGATGATGATGATGTGTCAACTTAAATTTAATTATCATTCACATTAGTTTCTCGGCAATCGTGACCGTTATAAATATGCACAAAGCGGTGGTGTTCTAACAGTGCACATGGTTTAACCTCCAGACAGTGCTACGTGGACAATGAAGGGCGCTGTAGCGGAGGGCTCTGGAGTTAGCTCCCGAACTTGATGCACTATCGATCGCTTCATCCAATACAAAAGCTTATACGTATCATCACTTGGATGTGCATTTTCAGTAGATCAGTTATCAATAGGCTCCAGTTTCAATAACCGGAGACTCTCGGGTAGATAATGAGTTTCTCAAATGTTTGCCGCTGTGCGACCCGCGTTGGCCATGTGTACGCTCGCACCGCCCTTTATTTGCCGTCGTTCCAAGTGGTTGCGTGGCTCGTTTCCTTCCACTTCAAAAATTCCGCCTTCAAAAAGGTCGCCGCCCTTTTTTTCTTGAGTGCTATCACTGGTTCTGTCTGTAGTGTCTGGGATTGCCTAGTCTTGTTTAATCAGATTCGGTGTACGACGAAATTAGTTGTGTACACTTTAGAATTTACACCAGCACCACTGATTACGCTGCAAGGTTCAAAGGGTCAGTGAGTTATTCTGATGATTCAGTGAGTTATTCAAAGGGTCATTCTGATGCAGGCTTGATGAGTTGTTTTGTGAGCATGAAATATCTTCCTGATGCCCACGTCAAAGCAGTTTTCTTATAAATAGCTGACGCACTTGCTCGGTACAACACTTTCGGTGAGCGACGAGTGTTCTCGACGCTATCATTGTGCCGAGGGTTGCATTGTTAGCAAAAATTAGCAGAGATTGGGATTATCGCTGCTCATGCGCTTTGAGAACTGGAGTAAAATGCGCTACATTAGATCGTTTTACTACCACTTCTAAGAACGTAGTAAAATGCATACGTCATTGGCCGACTTTACGCTGCACGGAGTCTTAGGTGACGTGAATAGAAACCATCGATAGGAAGTTTAAAACTACGTGATCTAGAACCTTTCTCAATATCACGTGATTAAATACTGCCATTGTGCTCCACAAGCCCTCAGAAGCTCCCCCTTAACAAAATACGAGATGAGTTTCACATGAAGGTCTCATGACTTGACATTAAAGCCATTGGACTCTCTGATGCGTTTATTCGGAAATATCCTGATGTATTCCGAATGTCATTTTAAAACATTGACCACCGTCATTCTGATGCAGGCTTGATGAGTTGTTTTGTGAGCATGAAATATCTTCCTGATGCCCACGTCAAAGCAGTTTTCTTGTGACCGTGTCACGTCTTTTGAATGAACCTCTACGGGCTTATGCATTAGATTGCTGGCATTCATAGCATTCCTATCACGTGTGTAAGCTGTCTGACGCTAGTGGGTCCAGCGCTTTTGCACGGCGCTCGTGCTTGAAAGCCGTGTCTCGTTTGACTGTCGACGCTGCGCTGCTCCGATCTCTAATAAACCCTTTACAATATATATATAGATATATATATATATATATATATATATATATATATATTATTGTGTAATAAGATATATTGTGTCATATTGTGTAATCAAATAATATATATATATATATATATATATATATATATATTGTAAAGGGTTTATTAGAGATCGGAGCAGCGCAGCGTCGACAGTCAAACGTGACACGGCTTTCAAGCACGAGCGCCGTTGCGAGCAAAAGCGCTAGACCCACTAGAGACTGGCAGACTAGAGCTGGACCCACTAGCGTCTCTCTTCGCTACAATTACCCCGGGAGTGATAAGGGAGCCGTCCGGCGACCTAACAGCTCGTCAGGATGACAGGATCGTAGTATGGCTTGAGGCGGTCGACGTGGACAATGTCTCGTCCACGACGGCGCTGGTTCGAAGACGGTTGAACTGACTCGATAACAAAATTCACGGGAGATGCGCGTTCGACGACGCGGTAAGGGCCTCCATATTTCGGGAGTAGTTTCGATGAGAGGCCAGGGGTGGTGAACCGGACAGAGAGCCACACAAGCGCGCCAGGAAGCAAGGTGACCGCGGAAGTGGAGTCACCGCGAGTGTTCTTCTGGCGCTCTTGGTCGTTGGAAGTAAAGGCACGTGCGAGGTCACGGCATTCTTCAGCATGCCATGCTGTGGCAGAAATAGGTGAGCCCTCGGATGCATACGGCCGGTAAGGTAATATTGTGTCGATGGTATGTGATGGGTGCCGACCGTATAGTAAGAAAAAGGGCGAAAAGCCAGTGGTGCTCTGAGTAGCGGTGTTGTAAGCGTAGGTGACGAAGGGCAGAATGGCGTCCCAGTTTGTGTAGTCTGAGGCGACGTACATTGAAAGCATGTCGCCGAGCGTGCGGTTGAAGCAGAAGAGTCGCAGTCTGGGTCAGTTGGTACATACTGAATAGTAAAAACCAGTCAAAAGACCAAGGACAAAGAAGAGACGTGGCACACACGACGACTGGACTAACAACTGTGCTTTATTGAAGAACCCCGTCTCTCAGGAAAACCCGGCGAACATGCGCAGCTCAAAAGCCGACACCCACACACGAACAAAGGAGATTGCAAAACGCCACGTAGCTAACGCCAGTGCGATAGGAAACTAAGTTCCTTCTGCATCAGTGAGAGAAAGGTAGAACTGATGCAATTATCCCCTTGCAAATTGATATGGTAAGCTTCGAGAATTTCATGCTCCGTCTTGCCCTTGCCCCTACTAAGGATTTTAACATTGGAAAAAAGCGGGACGCAGCCGCATTCCCGACAATGGCAATGGAGGCAGATTTGCTCCATAAGAGGAATTCCAAGAATTGTAGTGTTCTCGCAGCCTCTCATTAATACACCGGCCTGTTTTACCGATGTAAACTTTTTCACAAATCAGCGGTAGCTCATACACCACACGTGTAGCACAAACCTCGGCGCTGTCCTTGCGCAGCGCAAGCCTGGCTTTCCTGAATATGTCGTGGCCTATGCCAGTCGCACCCTTACGAAATCCGAGACCAATTACACTGTCACGGAAAAAGAATGTCTGGCGATCACCTGGGCTCTTACTAAGTTCCGGGCTTATTTGTATGGCCGCCCATTTGATGTCGTCACCGACCACCAAGCACTATGTTGGCTGTCATCGTTGAAGGATCCTTCCGGTAGTCTTGCCTGCTTGGCACTTCGCCTGCAGGACTACGATATCCGCGTGCTGTACCGTCACGGACGCCAACATTCTGATGCCGATGCCCTATCACGCTCTCCCTTGCCTGACGACAATACCTGCTGCTCCCTATACCAGTAAGCTCTTTCTACAATCTACGTTGAGACTATCGCTTCCGAGCAGCGCAAGGACCCGTGGATTGCTTCGATTAGACTTGCTTGCTGACCCATCACCACAGTCAACCACTCGTACGTTGCGTCGTCAGGCTCGCCATTTGGCGGTTCGCGACAACCTGCTTCACCGACGCAGTTATGCCGCAGACGGCCGCCAGTGGTTGTTAGTAGTTCCTCGCAGTCAGCGCTCCGAAATCTGCGCATCCTTTCACACCGATCCACAGTGCGCACACCCTTGGGAGTTTTCAAAACCTACCAGCGCCTTCGACAGCGCTACTACTGGCGAGGAATGTACAAGTACGTTCAACAGCTCGTTCGCTTCTGCCGCGACTGCCAGCGCCGGAAATCTTCACCCCAGCTCTCGCCGGCTGGTCTGCAGCCTCTACCCTGCCCTACTCAGCCGTTCGGGCGAATTGGAATTGATTTCTATGGGCCACTTCCCTTGACGTCGGCTGGTAACAGCTGGGCTATTGTGGCAGTAGATCACCTCACACGATATGCCGAAACCGCCGCTCTCCCAGCAGCTACAGCGCGCGATGTTGCCTCATTCCTGCTTCGCCGATTCATCCTGTGGCATGGTCCACCCCAGGAATTGCTCAGTTATCGCGGACGTGTCTACCTGTCGGAAGTGGTTATCCATCAAAGAGTGCCACGTTATTCATCGCACAACTACGGCGTACCACCCACAAACCAATGGCCTCACAGAACGCTTCAACCGAATAGTAAAAACCAGTACAAGAACCAGTACAACTTGTTTTCGTGGGCACAGGTTCACCCAATAAAAAGTCCGTTTTGCCATTTCAGAGTTTGTGACTGTTTCCTTCACCGAGTCACTACTACGTGATATCTGGTGGAGGTGCTGCTGCGTTCATGCACCGAACGCCCCGCAAAGCCACAATCCAAGATCGAAACCAGAGGACGACACCAACGTCGCGAAGAACCAGCGTTCAGTGTCAATCAGAGCCTTCCCAGGCATAAGAAAGAACAGCTAAAAGCCCGGCTCCTGCAATACAAGGACTGCTTCTCGTCGTCGTCAAACATTCGACAAACCCCTGTCGCCAAGCACCGCATCATAACCGACGAACATGTCCACCCACTCCGTCAGAGCCCGTACAGAGTTTCGGCGCGCGACCGCGAGGCCATAAGGCAACTAGTCGACGAAATGCTACGCGACGACATCATCCAACCGACCAGGAATCCACGGGCGTCTCCCGTGATGTTAGTGAAGAAGGATAGAACCCTACGTTTCTGCGTCAATTATTGTCGCCTCAACAAAATCACGAAGAATGACGCATACCCTATCCCATGAATAGACGACGCTTTGGATCGAGTCCACAACGCAATGTATTTTTCGTCGATGGACCTAAAAAGCGGCTACTGGCAAAGGGACCGGGAGATGACGGCCTTTATAACACCAGACGGGCTGTTTATGGTCATGCCGTTTGGTCTTTGCTCGGCACAGGCGACTTTCCATCGCGTCATTGATACAGTACTGGCAGGCTTAAAGTGGCAGACTTGCCTCGTCTACATGGACGACGTCGTTGTGATTGCCTCAAGCTTCGAAGAACACCTCTGGCGCCAAGAAGCAGTTCAAGCAATCAAGACATCTGGACTCGCGTTGAAGCCAGAAAAGTGCCGCTTCCCAGGCGAGGAGCTCTTGTTTCTGGGCCACGTCGTGAACAAGTCTGGAGTGTGCCCGCACCCACAGAAAACGGCGGCTATCACTGACTTCCCTTCGCCCGCCAACAAGAAGGGCAGTGCGCAGATTTCATGGACCGTGCGCCTATTACAGGTGCTTCGTCAAGGACTTTTCACGGATCGCTGAGCCACTGACGTACCTCACGAAAGACGTCGAGTTCAAGTGGGAAACGCCGCAACTCGAAGCATTTGAAGAACTGAAGCGACGCCTGCAATCGTCGCCAATACTTGCGCACTTCGAAGAAAACGCAGATACCGAAGTCCTACATCGACGCAAGCAGCGTAGGACTCTGTACCGTGCCTGTAGAAAGGACTGACAGACTAGAAAGGGTTCTAAGTTACGCTAGCCGGTCGTTGTCGAAGGCGGAAGCAAATTATTTCAGAACAGAAAAGGAGCACCTCGCCATCACCTGGGCTACATCAAAGTTTAGCCCCTGCCTCTATGGCAGGCCCGTCAACGTTGTGAGCGACCACCGCGCCTATTGTTGGCTAGGTAACGTGAAGGATCCTACAGGTCGCCTCGCACGATGGAGTCTGAGACTTCAGGCATTCGACATCACTGTCGTTTACAAGTCCGGGTGAAAGCAATCTAACACCGACTGCTTGTCTCGCGCCCCCGTCGAACCCGCGCCACAGGACGACCAGGATGACACTTTCTTGGGACCTATTAGTGCCGACGAATTCGCCGAACAACAACTAGCCGACCCGGAACTAAGGAGCCTTGTAGACTACCTGGAAGGCAAGACCGTCGTTGTGCCGAAGGTGTTCGGGCAAGGATTGGCGCCATTTTTCCTGCAAAACGACATTCTCCTAAAGAAGAATTTATCGCCCCTCCGAGCCAACTACCTCCTCGAGGTACCCTCCGCATTGCGTCCAGGGGTTCTGCAAGCTCTCCATGACGACCCAACGGCAGGACACCTTGGTATTTCCCGCACGCTCGCGACGATACAAGAAAAATACTACTGGCGTCGCCTCACTGCCGACGTAGTCCATTACGCAAAGATATGCCGAGACTGGCAAAGATATGCCGAGACTGTCAGCGACGCAAAACACCACTGACAAGGCCAGCCAGACTACTACAGCCGATCGAACCACGTCGCCGACTATTCCAGCAGATCTGGATGGACTTACTGGGGCCTTTCCCAGCGTCGACGTCCGAGCTACGACCCGCTACGCTGAAACAAAAGCCTTGCCCAAAGGCAGTGCCGCCGATATAGCCAGATTCTTCGTCTTCATCACTGACAAAGATACGGCCTTTACGGCAGATCAAACTCAAGCCATCCTGCGATACAGCCAGACCAGCCATCGCTCGACTACCGCCTACCAAGCACAGACGAATGGCCTCCGTGAGCGCCTAAATAGGACCATCGCCGACATGCTAGCAATGTACGTCGACGTCGAACACAAGACGTACGATGCCATCCTTCCGTACGTGACAGCCGTACAGGAAACAACGCACATGGCGCCGTTCAACCTCGTCTACGGAAGGAACCCGGCAACGATGCTAGACGCCATGCTACCGGACGTCACCGACGATAAGAATCACGACGTCGCCACCTACTTGCAGCGCGCCGAAGAGGGTCGACAGCTCGGCCGCCTGTGCATCAAGAACCAGCAAAGGACTAACAGCCGACACTACAACCTTCGACTACGCTACGTCGAGTACCAGCCCGGTGACTATGGGTCTGGACTGCGATGCGCCGACGAGGACTTAGCGAGAAACTGTTACGCCGCTACTTCGGACCCTATAAGATCGGACGTACTGGCGCACTGGACTATGAGGTCGTGCCAGACGGCATTTCGCAGTCACAGCGACGCCGCGCACGACCTGAAATCGTCCACGTGGAGCGTCTTAAGCCTTTCTACCCCCGCTGACGAACTTAGGGACTTAATTGCATTGTTGCTTTTTTCTGTCTTACGCGTGGTTTTGTTTGCGCTTTCGTGTTTTGTTTGCGCTTTCAATACACGCAGGAGCGTCCTGCGCCAAGTGATACCTTTGGTAGTCGCTGTGCTTCGAGTGCAACTTGCTTTTGTGGGCAAAGGTTCACCCAATAAAAAGTCCGTTTTGTCATTTCACAGTTCTGTGACTGCTTTATTCACCGTCATTAATTCGTGACAGTATTGCTGTGTTGCCTTGAGCGGGGGTTGAAGAAAAGTACGTACAGTAGCGCGGATCTCGTAAGTGCTGGCTTACGCGCAGAACTGAACAATTTGACACAACTCAACTTAGAACTCAGCCAACTGAACATTGTCAGTTGGCTGAGTTGTCAAACTGTGTACGTAGCCAGGCCTTATTTGTTTGCAAATGCATGCAAGCAGTTCGCCTGTTTCACTTCCGCCGAAGCTGCAGCGGCCGTAGCAAGGTAGCCATTGCGACATGTTGCCGTCTTTGTTTCTTACGTTAGAAGGAAATAGGGTTCTACCGATTTAAGATGAGGTGACGTATTCTCGAAATCATGACACTTGGCGCCATAAGCGGTGAGCTCACAGGATAGCTCTCAGTAATAGCCATAAAAACTTCGTGAAGGGAGTAAAAAAATATAGTCCGACTATCCTCCCCATCAACTATGAGACGGGTGAAAACAATATCCCGTTATTGCATGCAAAAACACGGTCAGCATAGGAGTAAAGTTTTTAACCCGACTGGTACGTAATATAAAAAACCCATAAGCGGGAATTTGATACGGGACGAGTGGTTTACTCCCATTTCGCGTTATTTTGGTTTACAGTGTGCTTGTTTCGTTGGGGACAGATTCACCAAATAGGCAGCAAAACTCAGATTTGACATTGCCCCTTTATTCGACGTCCCTATACGACGTGAGAATATCGTACTTCACTGCTGGTGCAATGCGTTGGTAGCGGCATCATCCTTTAACGTGGAGTAGTTTTTTTTTTTTTGGACGAACACAGAGGCAACAGAAAGATGTTCAAACACATTGCAATTGCACGAAACACTACGTAATGCCGCAGCCAGCTTTGCTAATACCGTCCGCTGCTTCGTGAACACAGTAATCCGCGGAGTGTCCAGGTAATTGCTTGCACATGTAGCCTCCAATACTGGCTTCACACGCTCACATTTCATTACACATGTCAAGAAAAAGAACAATCATTACAAAATTTTCGAGCAGCTTTCGCCGCCTTACATACTTTGGGAGAAAGCATTCTGCACAACATTGGGTTACATGTCCCTTTAAGACGTTTACATAGTGTATCGGAACGCAGGAGTAAATTACACATTTAAAGAAAGATCCTACCTTTCTTACGTAGAGGCATCTCGTCTGGGCGAAGCCCTTATATCCAAGGTTTCAAGTGAGCAATGGGTAACAAAACATGTGCACAATTGAAATTCAATAGCGTACAAACCATGACATTTCCGAGTCGAAAACGTGATTGTTATGTAGATGAGACGTTTACCATTTGCTTTATGACGGCTTTGAACTGATAAAATATTGTTGCAGCGTAGCATGCTTTGAAACACCATTGGCAAAGTCAGGTTCCAGCAACGGGAAGTTGTAATTCGTGTGGCTATATTAAACTGCTGGGAGTGAACAAGCCAATAATCGTAGTTCTTTTCTATGCACTTACGTTGTGCGTTTTTCGCTAGGGTGCTCGCGGTAAGGACTTGTGCGTGTTACGAAGAGACAACAGCTTTTTTTCTTTACATCAAAGAGTTAATTTCGTGTTAAATCCATGATCCACATAAAACATTTCAGAGTTGAAAAGTAGCGTTTGCAATGAAACGTAAAACCATTACACACGCAGAAACATACCGTCCTTCTAAATGCATGCTGCTTATGTTAACGGGTTACAGTGGCTTACGTACGTTAAGAAATAGCGTTGCTAAACATGGTCAGCACCAATGACTCCAGTGGCACCACCGCTTCAGTGTGAATTCTCGTGATGGCTATGCTCTCGTGATCGTACAAAGCCACTCTAAATTATGTTTCGCTACCTCTAATTCAACTGCAACATTAGTTATGAGCGCACAGCGCGTCCAATTTCCGAGATTTTTGGGCGACTTCCACATCACTATTTCTAACGAGACGACCGGCATAGAAACGACAGTACAGTTACTAATAGAATATCGTAGCTTGCATTTATTTGACACTAGGCGACAGATGGTGCGCTGTCTTCGAACGTCAATAAACTTAGAATGTTGAAGTGACAGGCACCAATCGCCCAGCAAAGGTGCTCGCGTTTCGCGTAAGTAAATCGAGAAACGCTATTCTAAAATGAATTATTAACTTCCGTTTCTTCACGATACACCTGCACCCAGGCGCTTTGACACAGCGCTCATGAAAGCCTAACTGAAATACCTTGATAACTTACCCAGACATGCGTTGAATAATTTTCACTGCCACATGTACGTTGGAGTCCGCAAGGAAGCTTATTATATAGATGTCCTTCAGCCTTGCCACTATTTCCTGAAACACGAATAACACCATTAATGGTAACACTATTAACCCAGCACCTCCACCACTTTATAAGACCGAGACCGACCAAGCTGTCAAGCGCTTTTTATTCCAAAAAGTAAACGCCCCAGCTCATGCGCGAAGTAGAAGAACAGGGAAGGTGATGATGGCTATGTACAAATGAAAACGACGAAGTACGTTAATAGTGCTTACAATAATTTTCCTGGACTGCGTCAATGCTGGAATGATAACACGGCATCAAAGCACAAACGCTTTGGCATTAATACAGATGCGACTAAAAGAGTTCCCGCTGCCCATCATGCAAAAGATTATATAAAGAACGGGAGTCCTATTGCGCAGCGCTTTGTCGCAATTAACAACAGGTCACATGATCCACCAAATGCTATGTAATGTGGTGGAACAACTAGTGGTGATGGTAATTTGTGTTTTAAGCGCAGTGAACTATTACCCACTCTCGTGGACAAGAAAGTGCCGGACATCACAGGGCGGCTGCCATTACGACAAGCGCAAATGCTGCAGAGTAAAGGTACACTGGATCTGCGTCTTCTTTTGGGGGTTTTACGTGTTAAAACCAGTTCTGATGAGGCACGCCGTAGTGGAGGGCTCCGGAATAATTTTTACCACCTGGGGTTCTTTAACGTGCACTACAACGCAAGCACACGGGCGTTTTTGCATTTCGCCTCCATCTAAATGCGGCCACCGTGACCGGGATTCGATCCCGCAATCTCGTGCTCAGCAGCGCAACGCCTTAGCTGACTGAGCCACCGCGGCGGGTAATTCCTGAGATAGGCCATCTTGTTCTTTTGTTCGGGCAAGTTATACCGCATTATTTGATACTGCATGGATCTGCACTGTCATAAGCCTAACGATTCTGTGTTAGATGACATGAAAATTTATTGAAATTTATTGTGACGACCAGGCTCGTGTCGTCGTAGGAGGACTGCCTAGTTTATTCCACGAAACCATGGCTCTCTGCCGACAGCCTTACCCACTACACCAGCCGAAGCTGATCCTCAGGATCCTGGCACGCCAACAGAGCCTACCACTGGTCTTCTGATGACTGCCTGTACTTGCGTTCTTGGTTTACTTGTGGTGTAGGGAGTATCTGTGCAGTTATTGCAGCCTACGATATGTCCGCTGGTAAGTTGTGTGCACACAGTTTCGCGTATCTATGTTCCTGCTTGCTCCCTTGTTATTACATAGATGTTCCATCACCATCAACGTCGTATGTCCATCAAAGTATGTCCATCAAAGTATGTCCATCAAAGTATGTCCATCAAAGTATGTCCATCAAAGTCACCATCAACGTCGTATGTTCCGGTGTCAGGATGATGTACAGGGGTCGTCACAAGTTTCCAGGTCACAGCTTGCGCGAACACGTTCACTCTCAAGTGGCGCAGCTCCTGGAGTAATTTTAGCCTTCGGGAGCTGTGGGTGGCGATAATCAGTGTCCCTTACACTCTTCAAGAAACCTTGGGGCACTTAAAATCCGATACATGACACGCCACAGGGCACAAAGTCAACGTGTTCGCGCAAGCTGTGGCTTGGAAACTTGACGAGTGCGCTTGCCCATCCTGCCCATCCTAATTCCCATCCTGTTTTTTCTGCGGGCTTATGTTTATTATGATGATAATGAATGTGTTGTGGTGAGTATGTTTCCATAGCGAGAGGACCAGCCAATTCCCCCGCTTCCGTAGCGTCTTTAACTCGTGTGGATGCAGCGATTAGTTCCCGGTCTTCAACCACGCTCATAACGTTTGTTATGTCACTCCCATATTTTGTCGCATTGGTGTATTTGATGTCTCCGTCGTTGCGCGTGCATGCCAGTGTCTTCTGCATTTTTATGCGTGTGTCCCTTCTCTGTCATAGTCAGGATGCATATTGCAGGGTTTGCCGACGAGGTGAGTATTTTATTTATTTCTAAGGGCATACGCTAGGTTTGATGCAGATCTAAGCTATATCCTAATCTTGTTCGCACAGCTCGCCACGGTGTTCTTAGCTTAAGTCGCTACAATTGTCTGGTCTTCTGCGCCTCGAGCACTCCCTCCTGTGTTGTGAGCAACCACCTTTACAAGCATCTCTGTTGACGCGGTTGATGAAAGCTTGAATACATTGGAATGGTTATATTGGCCTCGTTCAGTTTCTTGACGTTTATGGCCTACTTGAGAGACTAAATGTCTATGTGAAAAAAGTAGTGGCAAAAAAAAAAAATCAGCGCCGACTACAATACTCTATAATGCAAAATTTGGGCGCAGCTGTATGCGTGTGTTATTGCGATAGCAATTATATGGACACTTCAACCGGATTTCTGCCGTCGGCGTCGTCGTCGCCGTCGCCGTCAGGTTCCCTATAGATAAAAATCGTCGCCGCGCGCCGTATGCCCGAGCGGAAGCGTGCGGGGACGCGCGCTATCACGGAGAGCGAACGCACTCAATCTCCCACGCGCAAGCAAGGAAGCGGGAAGCCAGCGCCGGAGGGAGCGGGGGGGGGGGGGGGGGGGCGCACTTCTACTCTGCCAGCAACCGCGCTCGTCGCTCGCTCGCACCGTCGCTTATCTCCACACGGCTCTGACCTTTATGCGCCGTAATTAAATTTGAGAAGTTGATATTTTAATTAGGACTAATTATGTAATTATGTGGATTGCAAGAACAATCTGACTATTCTAAGCGACGGCAAACAACATTACGTTGGTTCTGTCCTGCTACGTGGCATTTGCATATTTTAAACGTTTAGGTTACGATGAACACTGTATATTGACCCTTTTTGCGGAACAGTCTATTGTAGATAAACAAGACGGCGCTTTCAGCGGCGCCCCGCACCTGGCCTCAGCGACAGCGCACGAATACGTAACCATTACCTCTTCTACCTGGCTTCTGTGCGATCAGCTGTCAGAAACGCAGCCGAGTTTTAGCTAACGCACTGTGCTTCAATGGTGCTGGATTGAATCATGTGGATTGAAGAGGTGTGCAGTAGTTGGTTGCAAAAATAGTCACTGTCATACTGTCATAATAAGAAATGGAATGAATCTTAGGCCAAGTTCGCGGACCGCTAGTGCAACTGTCCGTGCGTGTTTCCGGCACTTGGATATGTACGGCTTTCCTCACTGCCAGAAACAGGAATTCGCTCATCCGCCAGCGTTTTATCGCTGACCTTCAAAAAAAAGGGCTTCAGTCCCGTAACGTTGGCAATAGTGAGTAGAGCACTGCACGGGCTCGGGCTTACCCGAAAGCCCGGGCCCGGCCCGGTCCGTGGGCCGGGCCGGGCCGGGTAGAGGAGTTTTTTCACGGGCTCGGGCTGGGCTCGGGCACGGCGCGTGCTTTTTGACCCGGGCCCGGGCCGGGCTCAGGTTTTTTGACGCGGGCCCGGGCCGGGCTCGGGCTTTCTGCGAGGTATTCTCGGGCTTCCCAACTCTGAAAAACATGTATTTTTCGGTCTCGGGCCGGGTTCGGGCCGGTTTCGAGTCGGGCTCGGGCCGGGCTCGGGCTTAAGGTAAAGGGGTGGCGGGCCGGGCCGGGCGGGTAACGTAGATAATTTCCGGAGCCCGGGCCGGGCCCGGGTCTCGCCATAAAACTTTTGATCGGGCTCGGGCGGGCCGCCCAATGGAAAAACGGGCCCGGGCCGGGCCCGGGCCGCAAAAATCGGCCCGTGCAGTGCTCTAATAGTGAGTACAGTTCGTTAAACAAAGACGAAAGGAGTAGCACCGCTTCCTGTCATAGTACGTTTCCCGCATAGTATCTACACACATCGTCGAGGACGGCAGAAAACCAGGTGGGATGATGAAGTTAGGAAATTCGCAGGCGCAAGTTTGAATACGCTAGCGCAAGACAGGGGCAATTGGAGATCGCAGGGAGAGGCCTTCGTCCTGCAGTAGGCATAAATATAGGCTGATGACGATGATGATGATGATCTACAAACATCTACCCCTACTGGCACGGAAACTTATGCCAACTCTATCACCAGCGTGTCATAGATAAGTGAATGAGCGCCCACTAGAATATATGCGAACTGTATACGCACAAAAAATGACCGACTACACCGATAGCGCATGAATGGTCGAAGCTGAATGTTTTGTGATGGTCCACAAGAGTAAGCGAGCTACGAGCGATAACACAGCGATAATTCATGTTTGCTACAAGGTATTACAACGTAAGAAATAGCTACATATCAATCCTTGTGCGCAGCAAGAGCAAATATATTGGAAATGAGCACACATGCGAGCGATTAGGCAGAAAATATTCAGATAGTGACCACATCGAGCAACTTTGCCAAGTCGGAAACGTGAAAAGCAGCTGTCAACATATTTACCAAATAAAGAACGGAGAGCAAAACGCACCAATGTTGTCAATTTA
Source organism: Dermacentor silvarum (assembly GCF_013339745.2). Taxonomy (NCBI): domain Eukaryota; kingdom Metazoa; phylum Arthropoda; class Arachnida; order Ixodida; family Ixodidae; genus Dermacentor; species Dermacentor silvarum. Next base: position 73,794,710 of record NC_051163.1, read on the forward strand.
TGAGCGGAAAGTTTGAATAGCTTTAAATAAATATTTAGCCCCGCTTTTAGAACGAGCACCATGTACGCTGCTCGCACCATTTGAACATATCGCACCATATATATATGATATATATATATATATATATATATATATGTATATATATAATCAGCTCTGAAAGCGCGTCTGTTTTCTAAAGCTGTGGCCAAAGCTTTGTGTCCTCCACCCAGTCACCGCCTACGATATGTTCTGACAGAGGTTTGCTATGCCGCAACAGCGTCATACACATTCATAGCGAGCACAGAGGCAACAGAGGCAGTTGAGGCAAGCAGTGGAGATGTCACCGCGTGATCAAACATGGCAGCGCTATGCGCGAAGGCAGAGCTTTCTGGTTCTTTTATTTCTTTACCCCGCACGGCCGGGGCCGCCGCTGCCACACTGATGATGATGATTTAATGACATCGCCTTTGAAACGGGGTGGTTACAAATGGTCACCAGGCTTTTCATTCAAACGCGAAAGCATCTGTCAACGTGAAAGCATATGTGTTCGCATGCCTTGTAGCTTTAGCTCTGGGGAGCCAAGTGTGTGAGAAAGTACAGATGGCGGAGCGTGTTCAAGGGGTGCTTTCGACTAGCGCGAGAGGGGTAACCAGCTCTCTTAGCAAGTAACGTGAAAGTTGCGTTTAGGCATACACGCACAGGCACACATACACTATTCTTCGTCATGGCCAACACGCGTCAATTTTTCGGCGGCGATTACAACTGCTCAGCACGTTTTTGTCCCATGGTTGCCACCCGGTGTCGTAGATGTCGAAGCAGCATACTTTCACGTTACTTGCTAAGTCGACATCTACGACGCCGGGTGGCACGCATGGGACAAAAGCGTGCTGAGTAGTTGTAATCGCCGCCGAAAAATTGACGCGTGTTGGCCATGACGAAGAATAGTGTATGTGTGCCTGTGCGTGTATGCCTAAACGCAAGTCACTAACACTAACCACTAACATTTGCGAACACATTTGCGTAATAGAAGGGAGTTTCCCTGAAGACATTCCCACTGGTGCATGGCATCTGCTGTAACACTGCGGCGTCCGACGGGTTTATACTCAAGAAGCACTAGGTATGTTTCACAGGGCAGGTGTCGCCTTTCATAATAATGCCAGTAATTAAGTGCCACAGAATAAGTCTACTTCGCGCCAACTTTCCTACCGTGCATGAGATCTGCATTATTTTTCCATAAAAAAAAGAAAGCAACTCGCCTCCGCTTGCATTATAAAGCTCAACGCGTCGGAGGACGACTACCGTCGTGACACGATTTGCGGAGGATCTGGCCCCTAACACTTTCTTGCCGCATCGTCTACGACATGGGTATAGAATAAAGGCAGTACAAGCCTATGCACCAACCTCAAGTCACGATTATGAAGAAATAGAACAGTTTTATTAAGTTGTTGAATTAGCGATGAGAAAGGTGCCAACTCAGTATACTGCAGTCATGGGCGACTTCAATGCAAAAATGCGGAAAACGTAGGCTGGTGAGCAAGCAATTGGCAACTACGGCATAGATTCGAGGAACACTTGAGGATAGGTGTTGGATAGAATTCGCGGAAAGGAATAGGCCCCGAATAATGACTACCTTCTTCGGGAAGCGTAGCAACATAAGTGGACCTAGAAAAGGCCTTATGGAGAAACAAGAATTGAAATAGATTTCATACTCTGCCGATCCCAGCGTAGTGCAGGATGTAGAGGTGTTAGGTAGGGTAAATTGCAGTGAATATAATTTAGCGATGTCTAGGATTTCTCTCAACTTGAAGAGAGAAAGAGTACAGTTAGTCAATTAGACCTCTTCGGTAAGCTCGCTGGTCACACGTGCGAATGGCGGCCTTGTCGGGCTCAGGAAGCTACAGAATCGTTCATTGCGATTCTTGGTGCCCTAGCTCTTTGCTGCCGCGTCGATTGCAGTATGCCGGAGGCTGACAAAGTGAGGCATACTGTGAAATTCATCGCCGATGATGTGTTTAACTTGTGCGTGTGCCTTTTTAAAGACTGCTCGCTGGTTGAAATTATCCATGAGTGCAGGCGTTACGAAGACGCAAAGAGCCATCGCATCGCCGGACAGTTCGTGCGCCGGACGTCGTCGTGCGAAGACGCTCATTCGTCCGTCCCTTGAGTCGTCCACTGCGGATTGCGTTGTGCGAATTGTGCAGCACGAAATCGAGGCTGCGTCGCCATCTTTCACATGCCCTTCCGTCACCCAGGCAGTTGTCCGCGAAGAACTCGCAAACGCAAGAATTCCACTCGTGTGCTCCATAACGCGCCCTTCGGTTAGACCTACTGCCCTACTTCACCGACGTCCCCCGACGTTTTGACGCCATCAAGATCCGGTCCAATGGCGAACACCTGACGACAAGCCCATATACTTTCATTGTAGCGGCGTGGGGCACATTTCCCGCTTTTGCCGTTATCTTCAGCCCTCGTTTTCACGCTGCCCTTTTTGCTACCGCCACAATCGCAACCAGCGCCCGCCATTTCATGCTCCAAATGACCCTACGTACAGTGACAGCATGCTTAGAAGAAGCAAGAAAGGCTGAGGAGTAAGCATCGACGGCGAATATCTCAGCAACCTTGGTTTGCAGATAACATTGTTCTGTTCTGCAACAATGGGGACGAATTACAGCAAATAAGTGAGGACCTTAACCGAGAAAGTGTAACAGTGGGGTTGAAGATGAATATGCAAATAATGTTCAATAGAATAGCAAGGCAACAAGAATTGAGGATCGTCAGACAGCCTCAAAAGCCTGTGAAGGAGTATATTTATGTAGGACAATGGCTAACACGGAAACTCGAGCTTGAGAAGGGAATTTACAGAAGAATAAAATTGGGTTGGAGTGCATACAGGAGGCATTGCCAAATGCTGACTGGGAGCTCACCACTGTCGTTGAAGAGAAAAGTGTTCAATCGTTGCATTCTACCGGTGCTAATATACGGGGCAGCAACTTGGAGTTTTAACAAAGAAGCTCGAGAACAAGTTAGGGACCGCACAATGATGTGACGAAAAACAGTAGGCCTAACGTTAAGGGACGGGATGAAAGCGGTGTGGATCAGAGAGCAAATGGGCTTAGCGTGGATTCTAGTTGAATCTAAGAGCAAGAAATGGAGCAGGCCGCGGTCATGTAAGGCGTAGGATGGATAAACGGTGGACCACTCCAGTTACATAATAGGTACCAAGAGAATAAAAGTGCCATCGAGGCCGGCAGAAAACTAGGTGGGGGTGGTGAAGTTGGGAAATTTGCAGGTGCAAGTTGCAATCAGCTAGCGCAAGACAGGGGTAATTGGAGATCACAGGGATATGCCTTCGCTCGGCAGTGGACATAAATATAGGCTGATGATGATCATACGTTTTTCGAATGCACGTGTTAGTGACGTTCAATTCTCCTTCGTACTTGTATACCTCGAGCTGCATGTAAATGCCGAACACTGCCTTGAAAATACTTTGAGTGTTTTATTGTGCGCAGCGACTCGTCCGAGTTGGCAGCACCTCTCACCATTCATCATCAATATAGCAATTTTAATGATTGCTCGAACTCTTGCGAGGCTCTGTAGGCTCCGCGAATGCTGTTGATGTCATGGAACTGAATATTTGTGCATAGTATGACTCACTGTGGGATGCTGCGTGCTTTCTCGCGCTCCTCCTTTGTCCACAATGAAGGGCTTTACAGCGCTGACTGCATCGGAAACTTTAGCTATGCCTTGACATCCTTGTATGTCTCCCTTTGCCGCGTGTTTTAATTAGGGGGTAAACCGTCGCCTTAACCATGAAACAACTAGCTCAGTTATATACCCCTGTGCGTTGACAGCTTGATAACAAGCACTTGAGTTATGCGAGAATTAAGTATTGCCGTAATTCTGGAATCTTGACAGAACCTATAAATAAATGTGCTCTTTCTCAGCAGGTACAATGTGCTTTCTGTAACTGCTCTACTTCATAACGATCCTTTCCATTTATTGAGCAACACTATTATTTACCCTATGGGGGTATTTGTTTTATTGGGAACTAGCCTAAGGCTTCAAACTGTTGCATTCAATTGCTCTTGGTGCTGACCTTCGCAAGTGTACGAGTGTGAAAACATCTTTTGCGTTCTCACTACAGTGCAACGCAACTGGCACAGGCGATAGAATGTAAATTTACACACAAAGAGGCTTGCGTATAACATAACCCACCTGGAGTTCTTGATCGCTTAATGTTGTGATGTTGACATCCTTAATACCATGCAAATCGCTCTGGCCCCACTCAGTGCTCTTCGTCACCGCTTCAATGGCACTCAAATAGTCAGCATCTGGCATGCTCATACCGGTGATAAACTTGTCTTTGAAATAATTTTTCATCGTCGTGAAGAAGTTCAGCCCTGTATCAGAATCAGAATCGGTTTTATTGAAAGTGAATAAAAAGATTACAGGGTGCTAATATACTGTAGTAGGATAAAATAATGGTGGCACAGCTTTATAAACGGGGGCCATGTCTCGCGCACTTAAGGTCGCTTTTGTAAGCGCAGACTCGCCGATCTTGACGTCATTGACAGGATTCATGTTAATCGGGAAAGTTCAATTGTCCTCCGTACTTGTATACCTCAACAGCCTCAAAAGCCTGTGAAGGAGTATGTTTATCTAGGATCTACTAACACGGAAACTCGAGCACCCAGAAAATGACCAAAAAATGAGCCATGTTGTATTTTTTAGACATTTTAAGAGCTGAGAATACCTACCCCTGTGCCTTATCAAGGATTATCAAGGGATGGCGTGTGGCATCTCATACACACACTGATAAATAAGCAATCGCAGTAACGGCACGAGACAGGTGAATTTAACAAATGAGCAAAGCAAATGTGGTCGGCACACGGGCAAAGAAATTGCTGTTGGGCTAGTTGGTACACAGTCATTTTAGAATTCAACTTTGGCGCACAACTGTCATTTAGCCTATGAGGAGTAGCCTAAGGCTTCAAACTGGTGCACTAAAGTGCTAATGATGCTCACCTTCGCTAGTGTACAAGTGTGAAAACATTTTTTTGTTTTTTACGTTCGGTTGCGTTGTTAATAGCTTTACAAATATGCCAGTTATCTTAATAGATACAAGAAGCGCTCACATGTTCCAACTGGATGACCAGCGAGAACTGTCCTCAGATATGAGGTCGAAAAGCATCCTCGCCGTCCGTGCCGACACAGGGAAGGCGAGCTGCAGTAATGTTGTGGCGCCGCACTATTGCGCACATTATTCGTACTGCTAACGACACTGCGGTTTGTGAACCCGTTGCACCCGTTGTCAGTCGTTATCAATCCGATCCGTCACACAAGTCAATATTCACGACAGTGGTGTGCAAACGGCAGTCTTTGTAACAAATAATTTGAAAAGCGTCGTAACTGAGAAGCAACCATAATTTCTCCCATAATTATTGCAAATAAGTGATAACTCCACTATACTCTACTTCAGTGTGTTGTCTGAAGATAGAGCAACAGTATCTCCGGACATCTTTCTGGGGTTTTACCTGCCAAAACCAGTTCTGATTATGAGGCACGCCGTAGTGGAGGGATCCAGATTGACTTTCCCCACCTGGGGTTCTTTACGTGGACTACAACGCAAGCACACGGTAATGTGCTTGCACACGTAGATGAGGCTGCCAATTTATAAGAAATGTGCACGCTACTGCGGTGGTGAAAATTGAATCTCTCGATAATGCTAATTGGCCATGTTTCATGAATTTCTGTTTCATCAAAACAGACGTTGCAGCTGGCTTTCCGCAATAAGAGTGTACTTACTTGTCTGTGCTGCTTCATTTTCCAGCGCTTCAGATGTTATGAAACTCGCTACTTTCGTGCAGATCTCGCCAAGGGGCTCCATTTTTTCCTGGCCCATCGGGTACTCTTGAACGAGGCAAATGATCGTACCTGAAAAATTTTCGGTTAGCAATAAGATTCAGCTTGTGTGAGACGTAGTACGTCTAAACAACGCATAAAGTGTTTCAGATTTAGTGTTTGTAAAGGCCAATGAATGCACGAACTGGTGTTTCACTTCGCACATTTCTGTTCCATCTAAGCAGAAACACATTGCAGCTGGCTTTCTGCAAAAAGAGAGAAACAAGAGAATTCGCGAAATATTGAGTTTTAACTAATTGATTTAAGCCACATATTGTACTGGAATAATTGAATTGTGATCTGTTTTTCAAAAAGAGTTTTAAGACTTCTGCCCATACAGTGTGGCGAATTACATCGATATTTCAGGTGTTTTTGGTGCTTCATGCATAAAAGAGCGACTGTTCCGTTCATCAAAGAACTGTATTGTAGCGAAATTTTTAAACTACTTTTATTGCGATAGCAATTATATGGACACTCAAAAGCAGATTTCTGCCGTCGGCGTCCGTCGCCGTCGCCGTGAGGTTCCGTATGACGTCAATGGAGATGAAATCGGCGCCGAACGCTGTATGTGCGAGTGAAAGGGCGCGAGGGGCGCGCGCTTTCACGGGGAGTGAACGCACGGCGAACAAACGCACGTTCTGCGCCGTGCTCGCTTAAGGGCTGCAGAAGTAAGCGTCTCCTTCCTCCTTTACAGTCACCATATATGTAGAGCAAACGCGCCTTCTTCTGACGCGCGAGAGGCCGTGGGGGAGGGGGAGGGAAAGGAGGCGACGTTTAGCTGCGGCACCAAGTGCCTATTTATATCAGAGGCTCCGGCAACAGTCACCAACGCCGCACGCATTTTGAGCGAACGCAGGCAAAACGCCGACGGCGTCGACAATAGTTCTGCGTGTTGCCGGTGCTGCTGCATGTCCAAGTTTATACGGCTGATAAAGCTAATATCATTACTCCGTATAGCTCTCTACAAATTTGCTATCGCAATTGATGCTTCGCCTTTCAGGTGAAACTGCGACAACTTTTTTTCTCTCCGTGTAGTCTTCTCGAAACTCCGTACGGGCAAGACTAAACGCCATGTCACTGCAATGCCTGTAGGTGGCAGAAACAAAGCACATTGGGATTATGACTAATCGTCATAACCATCCTCGGCATGTAATCTGTTGCATAGGTGAAACTTTTTTTGTCTTGGTCACTGATGTGGGTAGTGAGCGAGACATTGCCATGGTTGTAGATGAAAAAGAAGACGACGACAAAGACCGCGCGAGCGGAGCCGAATTTCGAGAACGCGGCGCAAGAACAAAAAGTCACCGGCACACGCAGCACAGTCGCAAGGTAAGCTGGTGGAGAGTCTCAAGAATAGCTCCAAGTTCGGCATCACGCACAACAGGGTGTTCGCGTCAGTCTCTTCGCCTCGTTTTGTCGGGAACGCCTTGTTTTTTCGGGAACGATCTGAATTGTCCGCCCGGCGTTGACGGCAAGCACAGCAGTCTGCTGAGCTCGATGATGCCTAGTTGAAGCCTCACACGTAGCTCTACGATTCACTTTGCAGCGGTTCGTACCTTGCAAGGAGACGCCATAACGTGTACCGAAGACTTACTCAGAATACGCGGTGCACATCTCGCATCCTTTGACCCGTGGCACGGTACGTTGTTGATGATGATGATTGTTTATTGGAATCTTCAAAATGGGCTTGTGACAAATAGTCACTTAGCCTGCTTAAGTTAACCAGGTCCAGTTGCATGCAGCCTATATATGCAACTATATATATGCAACTTGCACGTCGGGAACGCTGCATTTGTAGGCATCTTAACTAGATGGCGGCACCATACTGGCGGAGGCTCAGGATCGCGTTGATTGCGCGCCTGGTCTGGATCGTAAATCGTCGTTTGCGCCTGCGCATATTTCCCGATGCTTAATAGCAAGCGTTCGCGTGACTCAGGGGTAGAGTATCTGACTCCCACGCAGTGGGCCCGGGCTCGATCACGGGGGAACCGGGTTCTTTTTTCGCATTTTCGGCGATAACGGTTACAGTCACCGGTCACCATGGGCGGAGGCGGCGGACACAATCTCCAACCGAAACGGCTATTGGAATGAGCCATAACAGCTTACGCTGTAAAATAAAAGGAAAACCATCCGATCGGAAGAATCCACAGGAGATCTAAGAGGCCAATGAGGAAAAGACAAATCGGCCAGAGTGACAGAAAAGCGAGGCGCACTGGCAGAGGAGCCGGGGAGTTCCGCGAAGCGACGCCATGGGAGAAGGTCGGCCACCGGACCCGGAGCTGAAGACGGGCCATCGGGCTCCGGAACCGTCAAGACTTCCCCCGACCGGGGCCTGCTGCCATCCTGTTCTAGGGAGTCGCCACTCCACCCGATCATGGACTGCTGCCCGAGGCCAGCAGCATCGAGTTCAGCGCCAGCTGCCTGGCCAGAAGGCTGCCTCTGGCTGCACGTACCGCCTAGCCGCCTGCGTCCCCTCTCCAAGCAAGAGTTCCCGCGCTCTGGTCGACGGTCAACCACATCGACCTTTGGTGAGAACACCACTTCTTTCATCGCCTCCTCCCCGCTTCTAGATGTCGAAATGTGCGCACTCACACGCGTGATCTGCCCTAACTTGCGTGCTACTTTTATAGCTTATAGTGTTTGTTTCTTGTGATTTTTCATTGTTTTATGTTTCTTTTATACTAGTTTTATTAAAAGCTTTGTGTGCGTTTTAAAACAAATGGCTTTGTCCTTAATCGAGTTCTCGGCAGCTCCGCCTCAGGGAACCGTCTCAAGCGATAAAGAAAATAGCTTGTATCACAGTCACCTGAAAACATAACGTCACGTGTTTCCTACAGGCACAATTTGTCCAGTAAATCCAAGCCGTTTGTGCGGTAGTTAAAAAGGTATATTGTTGCATGGTGGCTGCATTGTGGTAAAGAATGCCGACAATGGCGTCGACAATGGTGTCAAGAGAGGGATACTCGCGCTGCTGTGCGCCACCACTTGAAGAGATCAACAGGTGGTCCACTACGTTCGTCCGCATGAAGGCAACATCACTATTCAACACGTGCTAAATGGAAATATAAAAATTTCATTGCACCAGTTCTCGATGACGGTATCTACATGGTTTGTTGGTATGGCATCTTCTACTTTGTTGTAGCTCAAGGTGAACGACAGGGACATAGATACGCACATTTCACAGCGCTGTGTCAAATGTGTCAAACATACAGCGCTGTGTCAAATGTGCCTTTCTGTGTCCCTGTCGTACAGCTTGTGCTACAACGCAGTAGAAGATGCCATACCAACAAGCCCATGTTTATATTTTTGTGCCGTGCAAGCAGAAAAACATGTAGACAAATACGAGATAAGAAGCTAGTGTTGCAAATGAAGTTAAGATGTACTAATTACATTATTGCACACACTATTGCGGTATATTACCTATACATTACCAAATGTACCAATATATTAGCAAGGACAGGAATGACATAAGAATTTTCAAAGAAGCGCTCGTTCAGAAATACAGAGTTGAGAAGAACTGGCAGAAGTTGAACCTATTGCAGCCATCGGTTCGTCCACCAAGGAATAACTACGCGCAGTTGCGTGTCAAGAATAATACGGGGCACCGCTTTTTGACTCTGTGTTTTATACCTGTTCAACTCGAAGCCAGCATGCCTCGTGTCTCGTTCGGCTAAGAAATCCTCAGAAATTATAGGTATTTTTCTCACCCCTAAATTTTTCATAATCATCTTGGCGGGAAAGGGCAGGCCGCAGTTATCCGGATCCGCTTCTTCCTATCATTGCTCATGTTTTAGAGAGTGATTAGTTAATGCACGTCATGGTAGACGGCTTGCACCGTATAACTGATTCTGGGGGCTGCTATATTTAGGTGCGTCACCTTATCGTATTGCCCGCTATAATGGTAGACCACCATCATCATTATCAGCCTATAATCTGTACTCTCAGCCCCAAATTATGGAACAAGAACAATCTCTAGCATGAATGGGAATATAGTTTTTGGTGCAATTATCCTCGAAGCCGGCATTCTTCGTATCTCGTTCGGCTGAGAAATCCTCAGAAATTATTTATATTTTCTCTTAGCGGGAAAGGGAAGGTCGCAGTTTTCAGGCTCCGCTTCTTATCAGTGCTCATGTTTTAGCCAGTGAATGGTTAATGCACATCATGGCAGACGGATTGCGCCGTCTAGGTGATTGTGGCAGCTGCTATATTAAGGCGAAAGCCTTTAACGGCTCATACTCGCGGCGTGCGACCGTCCGTACGTGCCCTGGAACGGGGCCTGCTGTGGCCTCTCGCCCTTACACTATCTCAGCAATCACGTGATGGCACAGCGACGCACTCAGCAACGCTCCTTCGTCAGATGTCTCGTTGCAGCAGGCGAGTTAGTCGGATGCCTCCAAAGCGGCCCGGTGATTCCACGGCAAGCGGTTTGGAGAAGCGCCCCAGGAAGAACGGAACGCACAGAAATGGCCAGTGATGACCATGATGTCTGCGCTGCCTACTTCGACCACAAAGTGCGAATCATCATGTCCATTCTGAGCAACAAACAAATTTCACCATTTGGTCGCTACTACGTGGTCGATTACTTCAGGCACATCGAGTACCAACATATGGGTAGCACCCATGCTTACATTATACTGTGGTTGAACGACGCACCCGACGAGCAGCTGGGTGAGAGCATGCCAGAAACCATCAGAATGGCTGAACAGCTCATGTCGGTGGGTTTGGAGTTGGTCCCCAGACCACGTACCCAGACCGACCAACCCACCCATATGTGCTACAAGAACGGACGCACGAAGTGTCGATTCAATGCTCCCTTCTGGCCGATGCCAGAATCTCCGATCGCGACCCCGTTGCACACACCTAAAACCGAGCAGCACAAGGGGGAGCATAAGAGACTGAAAAAGCACTACGACAAGTTCCACGATGTGCTAGGCAATTGTGGTCACACACCAAGATCGCCGTTATGACCGACTGCCTCCAGATATTCAGAGCTTGCATTTCGAGACCCTCGCTCATGGCATAGTCAGTCGAATGGGCACAAGCTTTCGCCGAAGACACTTTAGAATTTACTGCATAGTCAGTCGAATGGGCACAGGCTTTCGCCGAAGACACTTTGGAATTTACAAAGTGTCAATTTTTTTACGCACGTCACCCTATCGTATTGCCCGCTATAGTGGGTAGATCATCATCAGCTTATATTCTCTAATCGCAGCCTCAAATAATGGAACAAGAACAACCTCTAGCATGAATGGAAACAAGAGTTTTCAATACAGTTTAACTTGAAGCCGGCATTCCGCATATCTCGCTCGGCTGAGAAAACCTCAAAATTATTGGTAGTTTCCTCACTGCTAAATTTTTCATAATTTTCTGAGTGGAAAAGGGCAAGCTGCAGTTGTCCGGCTCCGCTCCTTCCTATCAGTGCTCATGTTTTAGACAGTGATTGGTTAATGCACGTCATGGCAGACTGCTTGCACAGTCCGATTTGAAGGCTGCTATATTTAGGCACGTCACCCTATCGTATTGCCCGCTATAATGGGTAGACCACCATCATCATCAGCCTATATTCTGTACTCTCAGCACGAAAGTATAGGACAAGAACAACCTCTAGCATGAATGGGAACTCGAAGCCGGCGTTCCTCGTATCTCGTTTGGCTGAGAAATCCTCAGAAATTATTGGTATTTTTCTCTCCCCTAAATTTTTCATAATCCACTTAGCGGGACAGGGCAGGCCGCAGTTTTCCGGATCCGCTTCTCCCTATCAGTGCTTATGGCACGTATGGCAGACGGCTTGCACCGTCCAGCTGATGTTGAAGGTTGCTATATTTAGGCACGCCACCATATCGTATTGCCCGCTATGATGGGTAGACCGCCATCATCCTCCGCCTATATTCTGGACTCTCAGCACGAAATTATAGGACAAGAACAACCTCTAGCATGAATGGGAACTCGAAGCCGGCGTTCCTCGTATCTCGTTTGGCTGAGAAATCCTCAGAAATTATTGGTATTTTTCTCGCCCCTAAATTTTTCATATTCCACTTAGCGGGACAGGGCAGGCCGCAGTTTTCCGGATCCGCTTCTCCCTATCAGTGCTTATGGCACGTATGGCAGACGGCTTGCACCGTCTAGCTGATGTTGAGGGTTGCTATATTTAGGCACGCCACCATATCGGTATTGCCCGCTATGATGGGTAGACCGCCATCATCCTCCGCCTATATTCTGGACTCTCAGCACGAAATTATAGGACAAGAACAACCTCTAGCATGAATGGGAACTCGAAGCCGGCGTTCCTCGTATCTCGTTTGGCTGAGAAATCCTCAGAAATTATTGGTATTTTTCTCACCCCTAAATTTTTCATAATCCACTTAGCGGGACAGGGCAGGCCGCAGTTTTCCGGATCCGCTTCTCCCTATCAGTGCTTATGGCACGTATGGCAGACGGCTTGCACCGTCTAGCTGATGTTGAGGGTTGCTATATTTAGGAACGCCACCATATCGTATTGCCCGCTATGATGGGTAGACCGCCATCATCCTCCGCCTATATTCTGGACTCTCAGCACGAAATTATAGGACAATAACAACCTCTAGCATGAATGGGAACTCGAAGCCGGCGTTCCTCGTATCTCGTTTGGCTGAGAAATCCTCAGAAATTATTGGTATTTTTCTCGCCCCTAAATTTTTCATATTCCACTTAGCGGGACAGGGCAGGCCGCAGTTTTCCGGATCCGCTTCTCCCTATCAGTGCTTATGGCACGTATGGCAGACGGCTTGCACCGTCTAGCTGATGTTGAGGGTTGCTATATTTAGGCACGCCACCATATCGTATTGCCCGCTATGATGGGTAGACCGCCATCATCCTCCGCCTATATTCTGGACTCTCAGCACGAAATTATAGGACAAGAACAACCTCTAGCATGAATGGGAACTCGAAGCCGGCGTTCCTCGTATCTCGTTTGGCTGAGAAATCCTCAGAAATTATTGGTATTTTTCTCACCCCTAAATTTTTCATAATCCACTTAGCGGGACAGGGCAGGCCGCAGTTTTCCGGATCCGCTTCTCCCTATCAGTGCTTATGGCACGTATGGCAGACTGCTTGCACCGTCTAGCTGATGTTGAGGCTCGCATCCATCCCAATTTATCCCACATCCATATTTAGGCACGCGCCCTATCGTACTTCCCGCTATGATCATTAGCCCATATTTTATGTCCACTGCAGCAAGAAGGCCTCTCTCCCTGCGAACTCCGATTATCCTTGCGTTGCGCTAGCTTATTCTAAGTTGCGCCTGCGAATTTCTTAACTTCATCACCCCGTTTAGTTTTCTGCCGTCCTCGCCTGCGCTTCCCTTGGAATTAATCTTAGTAGACCATAGATAAGAGCAATGATTCATCTTTCTATGAGAACCATTAGCATTATGTCGGCCCACCACCAAACGCTTCTAAAACTTGAGCCCTATTATCAGAGATAGTGCGAGAACTGAGAAGCCTTTCATGCGAAGCGTTAATTTTTCTCTTATTAATAAAAATGTTAGTTATATGATGAGTCTCATATATACCAGCTATGTACGTATTCAAAAAGAGTATGTGAAATAAGAATTCAATTCAATAAGAATAACAATTCAAAGTTTTCAGCTGCTCACAATTTATCCCACATCTGAGAAGCACGGAAAGTCATTCTACTGAGCACTGCGGAAAAAAAAAAACTTTTTTATCTGCAATCGAAACTGAGCGGCAGGAGAGCGCCGTGAACCAAGTGTGAAAAAATTATCGGGTGAAGTTTTGTGACATCTATCGGTCTCTGTTGCACAACGCGCACCACCTCTTGGTTAATGAAAAGAGAAGCGCTAGCAAAGCCTGTAGTGCCGCGCGACGCCAAGAAGCTGTTAATATTCAATTTTGTTTGGGAATCGGTGTAAGTTACGCCAATTGGAACGATATCTTCAACCTTGTAATAAGTCTAGATTCAAGCATTTGCTACAGTACAGCCTCCATGGAAAAGTTCACGCCCTTAATACGAGTGTTTGCATTACGAAAACCTTGGAGAAGCGACCTTATCAATAATACAGCCGAGAAAGACAAAAGGGAACAAAACAAAACAAAACGTTATCGTTTTAAAGTGCCTCATGACCAAAACAATGAGCACCAGTGCGGCTTGGGCACGTGCGAGCGTTCACACCTTGTCCTATAACCACCTGACGGACGCGTTTCCTTATGTACGAGATAAAGGTTTTAACATTAACTGCTCTTCATCCTTGTTATCATGGAATCAGTAAATACTACTTATTTATAAGCAATGTAGCTTACAGTTTACCTTTAATGTGGTTGGCCCTCAATAAACACGGTAACAGCGCCTCCGCGTCCCTCTAACACTGATAAATAAATCAAACAAAACGTTGTCTACGTAAAGCAGACGTTCAAAAGTGAAACGATTTTGCCGATAGTTATCTCCATTGGCTTTCGTCGCAACTAACAGCTGCACGTTTCGATATTGCGGTAAAAAAAAAGACTACTACGCTTCAGGACTATTCAAAATTCACACAGACCGCTAGTGCTAAAGCTGTCCCTAACTGAAAATTCCAGCCACTACTGAAGCTGGACATTTTAGCGAAGGAGGGCGTTGTTAGTGAGGCGCCATCGCATAACGGCATTGTTACACGGGGTGTATAGGACAACTATAGTTTTATTTTAAAAAACAAAACAATGTAAAATCGATTTATTTTTAGAACCAATCTCATTTTTTTAGCCCAGGCATTTGCTCCAGCACGAAAATAATCTTGACTGAGGCAAGGTGGACAATGCCTTTCACGAAAATACCAAATTGCTGCGTATTATAGCATTCAAAATAAAATTCATTACTCTCACAGCTTTTAAAGCATTACACAATTATCGCTGCCAGATAGAGGTGGCTAAAATATTGGCATTCGGAAATTTCCTATTATGCGTTGCATATGCGGCTTTCCCTCCGAAATTTTGGTAGGCACACTTTTACTTCATGGTGAAGTCCTGTGAGAGCGCATATACGCCTTCTCATGTACATGTAATATTTGGAGCAATTTCCAAAACAATTCGCAAAAGGCTATAAATTCTTGATTACACACAGGAAATCACAAAGATCACCTTCCTTTTTGCTAAAATTTCCCGACGATCATCTCGCCACGTCGGTTTTATGTGTGTAGGCAAGCAAGTTTTATTGTTTGTCCCGACTTCAACAGACAGCAGTGAAAGGCGACGCGGTGTTGAGCGCCAAGACTTAACGACGGCGTCTGGTTTAATCCTGGCTTCCGTTTGTTTCCCGAGTTCTATGAACTAAGAAGCAACCTCATGCGCTGATGAAGAAACATGCGAGTATGCACCAGACTTGTAGTGCAAGCAATGTCCACTGTAACGCTGTACAAATGTGGCAGTATGCTAATAGGGACGCGCGAAATGAAGCTCTAGTACTTGGATTTTGACGCAACCGGGAGCGGCAACACATTTTAAAGCACGACTTTATTTTTTTAGACATGGTGTTTATCCGAGGGGATGAGTATCATATATACCAGCTATGTACGTATTCAAAAAGAGTATGTGAAATAAGAATTCTTTTTTTCATTTTTGTATTTTATGTGCATCATGCATGCTCTATCAGGACTCAATCAGTATGAAGCTTAGGGCATAAAAAGGCGCTGACTGTATGAATTGTGCCTGAATTGTATGAGTATGTATGAAAAGTATGAATTGTGTCTCGTGCGCAGCGCCGAGGCACTGCGCCAGCTCTGCAGCAGCTCTTGGTAATTTTCTTTGTCTCGGGGTTTCTTTATCAGCCGAGCAAAATAAACGGGCAAGAGTTACCTGGCTGCAGACATGCCAGCATTAGGTCCCCTTAAGTTTTCTACAATTTATTCATTGACATCAAGCCATTCAGAGCAGTATTTAAACATACCACTAATTGCAAATAACGCAATTTAATTGAAAGGCAATAAGAACAACATTACTCGCGGCTGCTCTACCTGTGGATGTGTCAAGTCGTCAAACAGCGGTTAAGCGGCGCAGTCCACTGTTCTCATCAACTGAATTCCCTGTATGTATGATGCGTGCAAACTACTCTGATCAGATTGCGTACATAGATTGCGTTAAGGTGTTTTAGTTCTCGTCTTGAAGCAGTTCACTAGGAGATTAGCTCCACGTCAACTCTCTTGATCTTGCACAAGAACTTGCGATCTTTCTGGTGTTACAACTTAACTTCAACGGACCAGACACACAATGTAAGTGTACAATCAAATCGCAAATATCAAGTGCACAAGGTAGCTACCTTGTGCACTTGATATTGCGTTCTTGCGTTCCTGTTCTTGCGTTTTTTTTTCAAGTTTACAGGCACATGGAACAGCGACAGACACGGACAAAAAAAGAGCTCCTTGGTATATGTATATATATTGTCACGAGCAATGGCAAAGACAAAGACGTTGTAGTGGGGCTGGGTCAGAGGCTCTCTTGTCGGACTGAAAACCTACTGGAACCTGTGCGCTCTGTGCAGTCTTGACTAGGCAAGCGCTAGCCGTTCACGGTGAATTAAATACTCCCCGTAACATCTTTTTGGTGGAGGTTGCGGGCTCTATTCCACCCGGCCCTGGATCTTCGGAGCGGACGCCACGTTTCTCCCGCCTCCATGGCCGAAGACAGTACGCAGTCATCGCAGCCCGCGCCTGCGGCGCCGCCGACCGTGGTCCTTTCGCAGCCCCTCGACCCCGGCACGTTTTGCGGCACGGACAACAAAGACGTCGACGATTGGCTCCTCTTGTACGAGCGCGTCAGCAAGCACCACAGGTGGGATGAGACTCTAATGCTTGCCAACGTCATTTTCTACCTACGGGGCACGGCTCGGGTGTGGTTTAACACGCACGAAGAAGAACTTACAAGTTGGGACCTATGCAAGGAGAAGATGCGTGCACTGTTTGGCCGATCGGCCGCGCGCCAAATGACAGCCCGGCACGAGCTGGCGGCCAGAGCTCAGACGTCCACGGAGTCGTACGTCGCCTACATTCAAGACGTACTAGCCTTGTGCCGTACCATTGACAAAGACATGCCAGAGACGGACAAGGTTGGCCACGTGTTGAAAGGCATAGCTGACGATGCCTTCAACATCCTCATGTGTAAGAACTGCACCATGGTTGACTCCATTATCACTGAATGCCGGTGGTTTGAACAAGCCAAAAGCAGGCGGATTACTCAGCGCTTTAACAGACTCCCGAATACAGCTGCGACATCCTCGTGCGATGATCCCGTGACGCCCCCTCCGTTCTCGCCGCCTAACAACTTGGCCAGGATTGTTCGCCAGGAGCTCGAAGCCATGGCTCCAGCCGCTTATCAGGCACCTGCTCACGACCATTTGGCGACAATCTCTCTCATTCAGGCCGTCGTACGTCAGGAGGTTGCCAATATGGGCGTCGTATTTCCACAAGCGCCTATAGTTACGCCCCTCCGCCCATGTGCGCGTCCGGTCCTCCCACTGAACACCACAACGCCCCAATTGTTGCTGCTGCCGCTTCCGCTCCCCGGTTCACACCCCGCTACCGCAACCCTTCTGAGTGGAGGACGCCTGACGACCGACCAATCTGTTTTTCTTGCTCTCGCGTCGGCCACATTTCACGCCACTGCCGCAATCGTCGGAATTACCGACCAAGCTTCCCTAGTGACCGCCGCCAAGATCGTGGCCAGTACTATAGCACACCTCTTCTCGACGACCAATTTCCGGCCCGTGATCCTCACCGTCTGTCTTCGCGCTCTGAATCGACCTACGCCGATGTTGCCGCACAAGGACACTGGTCCAGCCGATCGCCGTCCCCTCAAATTCGCCAGTCGCGCTCCCCTCAACGCCGTCGCTCTCCTTCTCCGGCTTCCTCTGGCCACCACCCGGGAAACTAGCCAGTGCAGCTCCGGGAGGTGAGGCTGCATTGACGACAAGGACAGAAAAACCTCTACTGAACCCTACTTCCAGACGCAATTTGCTCGGTGTTCTCGTCGACGGTGTGCCCGTTACTGCTCTCATTGATACTGGCGCCCACATATCTGTTCTTAGTTCTACGCTCCGACGCCGCCTACGCAAACTGCTGACACCTGCCGTCTCTCCTACTGTGAGAGTAGCTGACGGCACCCGAACACCGGTTCTTGGTATGTGCACTGCCCGCGTTACTGTTGCCGGTCACAACACTTCAGTTCTTTTCGCTGTTCTGGACGCTTGCCCTCATGATGTCATTCTTGGTATTGACTTCTTGAGCGCCCACTCTGCCCTCATCGATTGTTCTACAGGCATTTTGCGGCTCGAGCTGCCATTGTGTCCTGATTACGCCGCATCAAGTCACATTCGCCTACGTTCCATGGAGTTTCTACGACTACCCGCGCAGGCTGCTACCTACGTCCTTATGTCACCGTTCCCACCGGTCCCTGATGGTGAATATGTGGTCGCTCCCCTCACAGACCTGATCCTCTCGCGCAACATCGCGCTTCCTCATACCATAGTGGTTGTTGCCAACAACAGAACGCTGCTTCCAGTCCTCAACGTTTCTACTTCGACCCATGTTCTTCCTCAAGGAATTTCACTAGCCGAACTGTCACCTCTGGAAGAATGTACTGTTTCTTCATTCACTGCTGACGCTGAGCCCATGACCCAACCTGTCATACCGGCGCCAACCCAGGCACTTCTGGACAAAATGATATCCCCCGACCTCTTACCGTCCCAAAGTGAAGCACTCCGTGGTGTCCTATTTTCGTACCTTGACGTATTTGATGTTGAGAACACTCCATTAGGCCGTACACAAGTCGTGGCCCACCGCATCGACACTGGAGACGCCAGCCCCCTTCACAAGCACCCTTACCGAGTGTGTCACTCTGAGCGCCAAGTCATCCAAAAGGAGGTTGATAAAATGCTAGATAAAGATGTGATCGAGCCTTCTTCTAGCCCCTGGGCATCCCCTGTAGTGCTTGTGAAAAAGAATGACGACAGCTGGCGGTTTTGCGTCGATTATCGCCATCTCAATCGGGTGACGAAGAAGGATGTGTATCCTCTTGCCCGAATTGATGCGCTCGACTGCCTCCATGGTGCCAAATATTTCTCGTCGCTAGACCTCCGCTCGGGATACTGGCAAATTGCCGTCGATGAGCGCGACCGCGAGAAGACCGCATTCATCACACCCGACGGCCTCTACCAATTTAAGGTTATGCCTTTTGGTTTGTGTAATGCTCCTGCAACTTTTGAACGCATGATGGACACTCTTCTACGTGGTCTGAAATGGTCAACCTCTCTTTGTTATCTGGATGACGTAATCGTTTTCTCGCCCAGCTTTGACAGCCACCTCCCTCGTCTGTCGGCCATTCTCGACATATTTCGGCGTTCTGGCCTCCAGCTCAATTCATCTAAGTGTACCTTTGGGCGCCGCCAGATCAAATTACTTGGACACCTAGTCGACGCTACTGGCGTACAACCGGACCCTGACAAGGTCCGTGCCGTCCGCGACTTCCCGGTTCCACGGTCCTCGCAAGAAGTACGCAGCTTTCTTGGGCTCTGCTCTTACTTTCGCCGCTTTGTTCTCAACTTCGCGGACATTGCTCGACCCCTCATGGATGCGGCCTTTTCTTGGGGCGCGGACCAAGTCTCTTCCTTTGCGTCGTTGATTTCTGCCCTCACTTCACCACCTGTGCTGGCTCATTTTGACCCGGCTGCTAGAACAGAACTTCGCACCGCCGCAAGCGGCCATGGCATTGGTGCTATCCTCGCCCAAACACAGAACGAAGTCAACCGTGTGATCGCGTATGCTAGTCGTCTTCTGTCACCGTCGGAGAAGAATTACACCATTACTGAGCGGGAGTGCCTAGCTCTCGTCTGGGCTGTCGCGAAATTCCGTCCGTACCTATATGGACGGTCGTTCGTGGTCATAACAGACCACCATGCGCTCTGCTGGCTCTCGACACTTGAAGACCTCACAGGAAGGCTCGGCCGTTGGGCATTACGGTTACAGGAGTACACGTTCTCGGTAGTGTACAAATCTGGCAAGTTACACAACGACGCTGACTGCCTCTCCCGCCATCCCGTTGAACCACCCGACTCCACTGAAACAGACTCCGACATCTGTGTCTTGGCGATAACAGACTTCATCCATGTGGCCGACGAACAACGTAGAGATCCATCGTTGCTCTCTATTATTGACCGTCTGCAATCCGGCACCATCGACCCTTCACTCAACATGTTCTTGCTTCAGGATAACGTTCTTTACCGCCGCAACATGCACCCCGACGGCGCCGAACTCCTGCTCGTTCTCCCGCATCATCTGCGCAGGGATGTCCTCAACCAGTTTCATGACGCCCCCACTTCCGGGCACTTAGGCGTCTCCAGAACTTATGATCGCATACGACGACGCTTTTTCTGGAAGGGCCTTTATCGGTCCGTTCGCCGCTACGTAACATCTTGTGACCTGTGTCAGCGTCGGAAGAAACCTGCGACTCTACCCGCTGGTCTCCTTCAGCCAATTGACGTTCCAGCCGAGCCATTTCATCGAGTGGGCCTGGACTTGCTGGGTCCCTTTCCAATTTCCACGAAAGGCAACAAATGGATTGCAGTCGCTACGGATTATACCACTCGATTTGCAATTACTCGAGCGTTGCCAACCAGCTGCGCCACAGACGTAGCCGACTTCCTACTGTACGACGTCATGCTCCAACATGGTGCTCCACGTCACCTACTCACAGATCGCGGTCGCTGCTTCCTGTCTCGTGTGGTTGACGATCTACTTCGATCATGTGCTACTCATCACAACTTCACGACCTCATATCACCTTCAAACTAATGGACTCACCGAACGCTTAAACCGTACACTGACCGACATGCTTTCCATGTACGTTTCCGATGACCACCATGATTGGGACGTTGCGCTCCCGTTCGTCACATTTGCATACAACTCATCGCGTCATGAAACTGCTGGCTACTCACCCTTCTATCTTCTCTTTGGACGCCATCCCTTACTACCCTTTAACATCTTGCTCCCTTCTGATCCGGCCTCCACGTCCACGACTTCCTATGCGCAAGATGTCATCACGCGTACGCTCGTCGCGCGCACAGTATCCCATGCTCGGCTCACGTCATCGCAGACCGCACAAAAGGCCATCTACGATCGTCAACACCGGGATGCTGATTTTCCACCGGGCTCTCTCGTCCTTCTCTGGCTCCCATCTCGTCGCGTCGGCCTGTGTGAGAAGTTAATGTCGCGGTACGTCGGACCCTATCGTGTGCTGCGCCAGGTGACTCCGGTCACCTATGAGATATCTCCCATGGCATCCACCTCATCGACTGCCGCACCGCGAACTGACATCGTACATGTTTCCCGCCTCAAACTTTACAACTGTGATAATCCATTTTGATCACAACAAGCACCGGGACGGTGCTTCATCGGCGGGGGATAATGTCACGAGCAATGGCAAAGACAAAGACGTTGTAGTGGGGCTGGGTCAGAGGCTCTCTTGTCGGACTGAAAACCTGCTGGAACCTGTGCGCTCTGTGCAGTCTTGACTAGGCAAGCGCTAGCCGTTCACGGTTAATTAAATACTCCCCGTAACAATATATATATATATATATATATATATATATATATATATACAGTCCACTGTTTAATTAAGGTGGACAATGCCTTTCACGAAAATACCAAATTGCTGCGTATTATAGCATTCAAAATAAAATTCATTACTCTCACAGCTTAACTTCAACGGACCAGACACACAATGTTTGTCCCGACTTCAACAGACAGCAGTGAAAGGCGACGCGGTGTTGAACGCCAAGGCTTAACGACGGCGTCTGGTTTAATCCTGGCTTCCGTTTCTTTCCCGAGTTCTATGAACTAAGAAGCAACCTCATGCGCTGATGAAGAAACATGCGAGTATGTGACCAGAATATGTTAAATATTGTGCTCCGAAAAAGAAGAGAAGAAGACGAAGTTAGAAGCGAGCGTGGACTCGAGCGCAAGCCCATAGTTTAGTTTTTTTCGCAAGCGTCAAGACGTTCTCTGGAAGTCGGCTCCGCTTACTGGTTCTTTAACAGTATGGTGCCGCGACCAGGATCAGATCTACAGTTGAAAACCCTTGACGATGAAGCGCGCTCCCTGAAGAGAACGACCAACCGACGCGATCAACGCGACGACGCTACGACAGAATCGAAGAACGATCCACGTCATCACGAGGCCTCCGATTCCGAACGTGACCACATGAAAAGATTACGACGGAAGCTTGCTACCGTTCGAGCGGCGGTCACAAGGATGATCAACGACATGACAAGTCTTACGCAGACGAAACCAATACCATCTGTTGAGCTGATCGACCATCTTGACCTATATATAAAGTAAACTATGCTTACGGACCTTGATAACGAAGTAGAAGAGCATCTTACCGATGATAACCTTGAGGATGAGCTTCAAAGCGTCGGACAGTATCAAGAATTTATCGTCCTCGCGAAATCCCGCGCTGAACGCATTTTATCTGCTCTGCAAAGAACGACTACGTACGCATCTCACGATGGCTTTCATCAAGCACGCGCACAAGTTAAGCTACCTAAGCTCGATGCGCCGAAGTTTCATGGTGACCCCATTAGATAGCCAGCATTTTGGGATCAATTTGAGTCTACCGTTCACCAGAACCGATATGTCACAGACGTAGACATGCTACTTGATGGGTAAAGCGGAAGGTGTCATCAGCGGCCTGTCGACAACTAACGAGAGCTATAGCACAGCTATAAAAATTCTCAAAGAAAGATTCGGACAGAAGTCGCTGATTGTTAACGACCTCATGCGCCATCTTCTAAACCTACGTAAAGTACGTTCTTGCGAAGATTTCGAAGGGCTTCAAAGGATGCATGAAGAACTGCAGACTTGCGTGAGATGCCTGCATAACATTGGCGTCGAAGAAAAAGAATACGGAGTGCTTCTGAAAACTGCTGTAATACAAGATCTTGCGCAAGGAATGGTACTCCGTTATACTCAGCGCAATCTTGTCTTCGACAAATACAGGCGTTACTAGGGAGAGGCTAGATAAAATGTGTTGTTCTAGACTTCTTGAGCCTTGAAGTAAGAAGCCGGGAACAGGCTGTAATGATGACTTCTGACAAGAGATAATAAGCCTCAACCGCAAAACGACAATCTAATGAGCATTTCCAAGCTTCTGCATCTATGTTAACCGTGAAACTGACTCCAGAGAGTCAGTTTCACGCGGAGACAAATATCACTCGGTGGATGTCTGCTCAACGGAACTAACATCAGACAAGAAAAAAGAGAAACTACGCAAATTATGATGCTGCTTCCGCTGCGCTAGACAATTTCACAAATCTAAGGAATGCCGAAACTGGAAGAGACTAAGCTGTGCGAAATGCAAGGGGCGACATATCACCACGATGTGCGACCCAAAATGGAAGCAGAAGAATACAGAACCGCAGACAACTGTTTCCAGCTCGTCAACAGACTCGTTCTTCTGCAGGCAGCCGAAGTTTGGGCTCTGGGCACTGGAAGCATATGCTTTGTAAGAATGTTGATTGATAGTGGCAGTCAACGCAGCTTTATCATGGAAGAATTGTCTAGGAAGCTGAAAGCCACTGTGTTAGCTGAAGAGCAGCTCACCATCTCTGGACTTGGAAACGTTTCAGCACCGCGGAAATATAATTGGAGAGTACGAGTCACGATGCATAGCCAGTACGACTCAAACTCACTCGAAGTAGAGGCTATAGAAGTTCCCGAAATATGCAATGACTTGTCAGCATTGACAGAGACAAACGTACTTGAAAAGTTGAAAAGCAAGAACTTGTGTTTGACTGGCGTCAACGCAGTTCAGGTCTCGCCTGAGCCTGGGATAAGCGTGCATATATGTGCATACTATTACTGGCAGCTGGTTAGTGGAAGAATTCGTCGACTGGACGACTCCTCGACCGCCATCGAAACTATCATCGGATGGACACTTCATGGAGATACCAGAGATACCAGAGAAGTTCTACAAGCCAGAAACCGTAAGTAACATCAACATATGCCTAACGGACGCCAACGTTTCCCAGCAACTGAGGTCTTTCTGGGAAGTTGAACACCTGGGACTGACTAACAAAGAGAGACTTTAAAAATATGACGAATACATCCTGAAAAACTTCGTGGAATCAACTATTAGAAACAATGGTCCCTATCAAGTTGAACTGCCATGGCGCAGCAATTGTTGCCAGCTTAAAAACAACCGGGATGTTGCGTTAACGACTCAAAAAAGAAAAAAGAAGAAAGTGAAAGGCGACGCGGTGTTGAACGCCAAGGCTTAACGACGGCGTCTGGTTTAATCCTGGCTTCCGTTTCTTTCCCGAGTTCTATGAACTAAGAAGCAACCTCATGCGCTGATGAAGAAACATGCGAGTATGTGACCAGAATATGTTAAATATTGTGCTCCGAAAAAGAAGAGAAGAAGACGAAGTTAGAAGCGAGCGTGGACTCGAGCGCTATCAACTATTAGAAACAATGGTCCCTATCAAGTTGAACTGCCATGGCGCAGCAATTGTTGCCAGCTTAAAAACAACCGGGATGTTGCGTTAACGATGCTGGCGTCTTTGCAGCGAAGGCTACATCGAGATGTAGCCTACATCGAGAAAAATGACACTGCCATTAGGAGCTACTATAAGAACGACTTCGCTGAGAAGGTCGCAACGGACAGTACGAGTGAACATATCACGTACTATATGCCACACCGAGCAGTAGTGAGACGCGACAGAACTACGACGAAAGTATGGCTGGTGTTGGACGCCTCTTCTCGTGCTTTCGACTCACCATCACTCAACCAAGTCCGGCCGAATTTGAACCCCAACTTTCTCGACTTGCTGCGAAATTTTCGCAGCTTCAAGATTGGAATTTCCGCCGACATCGAAAGAGCGTTTCTTCCAAGTGTCGCTTCCCGAACACGGCCGAGACGTGTTTCGTTACTTTTGGTTTGAAGAAGGGTCTTCCAATATTGAAGAACTGCGCATGACAAGGGTTCCTTTTGGTGCCTGAAGCAGTCCCTTCCTCCTTACTGCAACTCTGCGACACCACGTTTAACTGGTAGAAGACAAATACCCTTCCAGAGCCAAACTATTGAAATATCATTTCTACGTTGATGACTTGTTCATCGGGGCACAGAACATAGAAGCGCAGCAAGTCATTAGCGATTGCTTCAGTATCTTGAAAGAGGCAGGAATGCATCTAACAAAGTGGACGACAAATGATGGAGACTTACGAACAATAATAGAGTCTTAAAGGTCCAGTTCAATGTAGAAAACTTAAAGATTCTTGGTCTCGTTTGGGATACCGACAAAGACATCTTAAAGCCATCACTAACGAAGATGCTTGAATCATTGAGCGAACAAAATCTAAGCTTCGCCTCATTCATGTTCGATCCTTTTGTATTCTTAGCGCCGTTCGTGCTGGTAGTCAAGTTATTTATACATATGCTGTGGTTATAGAAATGCACCTGGGATGCGCTACTTCCCGAGTCCCTTCTAATAGAGTGGAGAGCGTGGACTAAAGGCCTCAGAACTGCTAATCAACTGGAAGTGTCATTTTGGTCAATCCCTCCTGGACGAGAAGGTACAGGCACGGCCGCTGGATAAAAAACCGGTGCGGCCTGCTGCGTCGCGTCGCCGTCAATGGGCGAGCGCGTCTCGGCAAAGTTGACAGTTGCGGCCGCTGTTTTAACCGAAAGTGTTAAAAAATGTTTTTAAACACGAAAGTGTTTTATGCCGGGGTCCACCAAGACTTCACTGACGTATTTCCGTCACGGAAATACGTCATAGAACATAATACAAAGAAAGAAACCAGAAGAAAAAGTTCCACAAACATGCAAAATTTGGAAATCGAACCCACGACGTCTCGGTCCGCGACGATAGATCGCCGAGCGTTTAACCCATTGCGCCACAAACGCATTTGCAGAGAGCTACACAGACGCGCCTGATATATCTAACACTCCTCCGTGTACCCGCGCTCTTGCTCGGGGCGGTGCCGCCGCCTACGAGCAGAAAAGAGAAGTACTGCATTATGACACTAACGCGCACTGACAGTGAACGCTTCGGTGGTCTCAGCACTACGACGCCTCGATGCCAGCATTCGAAGGGACGCTGGCATCAAGAAGCACTACCAAGGCCACCTAGGTGGCGTTCACCGTACTCAGCACAGCGGAGCGTGGCCTCCGCAATTAGCTCTGAAAATGTTTCTGAAGTTGATCGCGGAGGCTGCAATTACGACGCGCTGTACGCGCTGATTTGACTCGGTGACGATTCAGTTACGTGCTTTGTCTTGCGCGTTGTATTAGTGTGTCAGTTACGTGCTTCGTCTTTCGCGTTGTGCTAGCGTGTGCAGCGTAGTGCAGCTTCCATATGCACGACGGTTGCTCATGGTCATCGACGTTGGTAGTCGTGATGGAGGAGACGTGCCACCAGGCGTCAGCGTGGGTGCATCAACGCCTAAGGGCGCTTTAGCCACAAAACACCAATAGACATTATATATCAATGTGCAATAAACATTACACTACTTCTGTGAAGACACGTTTCACTTTCGTGTTCTATACCGATTCCTATATAAGAGGGATCAACCACATTTCTTTACTGAGGGCACCACTGCTACAGCACACATAAAGCCCCTATATATATATAGGGGCTTTAAGTACACAAAGCAGACGCTGGTTCGTTCTATAATGTGGTTGCCGCAGGATTTATCCGTGTTGGTCTGCTCTTTCGTGCGCATTCTCGTGTGCTTTTTTGTGTGATCGTGTGTGTGAGCAGCTTGCCTTAAGTTTTCTGTACTTGACTACGGTTCTTTGGTGTGCGCATGTGTGGCAGACGGTTTTTATTAGCGGTGTGATGCCGCGAAACTGTTGTGTGCCGTTGTACAACTCGAACGCAAGAAGGATGCCACTGCTCCAGTGCTCAAGGCAGACGCCCGTTCGTGCTACAGTGTGGTTGCCGCAGGATTTATCCGTGTTGGTGTGCTCTTTCGTGCGCATTCTCGTGTGCTTTTTTTGTGTGATCATGTGTGTGAGCAGCTTGCCTTAAGTTTTCTGTACTTGACTACGGTTCTTTGGTGTGCGCATGTGTGGCAGACGGTTTTTACTAGCGGTGTGATGCCACGAAACTTGTGTGCCGCTGTACAACTCGAACGCGAGAAGCCCGCCACTGCTCCGGTGCGCAAGGCAGACGCCCGTTCGTGCTACAGTGTGGTTGCCGCAGGATTTATCCGTGTTGGTGTGCTCTTTCGTGCGCATTCTCGTGTGCTTTTTTTGTGTGATCGTGTGTGTGAGCAGCTTGCCTTAGGTTTTCTGTGCTTGACTACGGTTGTTTGGAGTGCGCGTGTGGAGCAGACGGGTTTTTCTGGCGCTGTAATGCCGCGAAGCTGTTGTGTGCCGCTGTGCAACTGGAACGCGAGAAGAGACGCTACTGTGAAGTACCACGAATTCCCCTGCGATCTACAGCGTCGGGAAGCCTGGAGGAAGAATATTTCTCGCCAAGGGCCGTCAGGGAAAGGAAGCAAGTGGGAGCCAAGCGACAGCTCGCTGGTATGTTCACCTGCACCTTTTTTTCAGCGCGTCATGAAGGCAGACGACGTCAGAAAAAGCAGCAAGTTGTGCCACCTTCTGACGTCAGCCTTGCTTCCAGATCTCACTCACTGTGGACAATTCAAATGTGAATGAAATGACCACGCTCAAACTGTGGAGCTTTTCAAAGTATTCTATAAAACGTTGCTGAGGCCTCTTATAGCGAATTGGGCTGGGAATGCAAATGCAACTGTAGAGCGAGTTTTGACGCTGTCGCATAAACCTCGGTCAAGGAACGTTTTCCGCCTGTGAATAAGCTCTTCGTTGTGTACAATAAAGTTGCAGTAAATGTGTTAAGGTGTTCGTCGAATCATTTCGCACTTCTGTCGCCTACCCATACAATTATATATTTTCCACACGCCCATGTACATTCATGTGTGGTTTCGAATTCGTGACTTAACGGCAGGCACGTAGCCAACACTTTTTTCTTGGGGGGAAGGAGGTTGCACGAGAGGGTTAACAAGGTGAGTTTCATGCCAAGCGCGGGGGCGAGTGGAGCTGTTGGGAGAGACATACCCATCAGAAATACGGGAAAGATCTAAGATGAGCCCAGCGTATAAAAAAACACCCTCCAAGTGCCTGCATCACTCACTGCTTCGTAAATCCACTCCCGATTATTCGTAATAGAGCACTTCTTTTTATTTCAGGCGAGTCGAGCAGGCAGCTTTCATGGAGAGCATTGAGACCCACTCTACAAAAGATTGGCACTCCTAAGGCACACTTTTCACATTTGTGAAGCAATCAGCACTTCTAATAACGACTTCAATATTCAACCTGTAATGTGCAACTATAAAACGCGTTATTTACGGCCTCATTAGAGTCACTGTCGCGTGTACCAACGCGGCTGTGGAAGCGCTTCTCCGTGAACGGCTGTACCCGAGCAGTGGCGCCAGAGCGGGCGCGTGGAGACCTAGGCCCGAGACATCGTTTCGGCGCGACGCAACGGGCCGCACCTGTTTTTTATCCTGCGGCCGTGGTACAGGTTACCATCCACGCCTTTAGTGACGCTAGCCCAGTTGCGTACGGCGCCGTGCGTTACCTTCAGATACGAGACATCAAGGAAGACAACAGATCAGCTACTGCTAGCCAAGTCGAGAGACGCACTTCTACAAAAGATAACTGTGCCACGATTAGAACTGCAGGGAGCCCTCGTTGCAGCTCGACTAACTGCAACAGTGAAACGAGCCCGAACCTTGAGGGCGTTGAAACAGTTACGTGGACAGATTCTATGATCGTGATTCATTGGCTACGCCGTTACCGAAACGCTGGCTGGGAACAGTGCAGAGACACTCTTCCTAACAGATTTGAACATATGGATGCATTGTCCGGGTGATCAAAATCAAGCCGATTTACTGTCTAGAGGATCCACTGTGGAGCAACTCTTACAAAGTTAGATTTGGTGGAAAGGACGAAACCTTCTCTACAGTGAGACGACTTTCGACGAGCCTTGCTACACCGAGGGTATAGTCTAAATAGAAGAAACTACCTGTACAGCAGCAGCAATTCAGGGTACAGTCGGCCTAGAAGAGGAAACTACGTGTTTGAAAGCAGCTGCTCGACCAGCGCTTACGTTTGTAAACGTCAACGACTACAGCACTTATAGCCGACTGATGCGTATAACTGCATGGATACAACGATTTACTAAAAATTGCAGGTACACAGACGCCAGAAAGAAGGGGCCTTCGGACGCAACGGAAGTACAAGAGGCTGAAATTTATTGGATATGTCGAACGCAAGATAAAGTATTTGGACCGGATGTCAGCAGAATGGGCATTACACTCCAGCGGTTCAGACCATATCACGATGAATTAGAGCTTCTTCGCTTGGGAGGTCACCTTCAGTTCAGCAACCTACGGGAAAGTTCCAAGCATCCCATTCTGCTTCCTGCTTCAGACACATTCACAAAGTTGTTGGTCAAGAAGGAACACCAACGACTTTTACACGCTGGCCTCAGTTTTCTTTTTACTGAACCGAGATAAAACTTCTGGATACTGAGGGCGAGACAGGTTGTAAGCAAGGTCATTCACGAATGCACAGTCTGCCGGTGATATTCCTGCAAGGAATACTCGTAGCCCTTCGCTCCTCTGGCAGCTGAACGTGTTCAGCCCTCTCCACCTTTCTGGTAGCACTGGTATCGATTTTGCCGGACCGCTTCTACACAAAGATGATGGAGGACCGGCGAAGAAGTGTTATATACTCATATTCACATGTGCAGTCGTCAGACCGGTTCATCTGGAGCTTGTCACCAGTCTTACGACAAACTCCTACTAGCATTTAAGCGATTTGGGGCACGACAAGGAATTTGTAAGATTGCATATTCAGACAACGCCAAGACATTTAGAAAGGCCTCAAGGAAGATCAAGCGAGTTTATGAATTAATGAAATCACAGGAAGTACAATCGTATTTCGGAAGTCACAGGATTGTTTGGAAATTTATCACCGAACAAGCTCCCTGGTGGGGAAGATATTGGAACCGACTCATTAGATCTGTGAAGTCTACATTGAAGAAAACACTGGGAAATAATTTATTTAACTTTGAAGAACTTTCGACCACGCTCTATGAAGTTGAAGCGATGATAAATTCACGACCGATAATATTTGTGTACGCAGAAGCCGCTGAATTAATGCCGCTTACGCTAAGTCATTTCCTCATAGCCCAAAGATTGACTATGCTTCCTCCAGACTTGTCAAGCACAGCATCAAAAGAGACACCGTCGACACGCGAATTACTTCAACGAAGATGGAAACACAGAGAACATGTGTTAAACAATCTCTGAAACCGGTGACGACGAGAGTACCTCCAAGAACCTTGTTCAGCTCACATTAATGAAACTAGACACTCAAAATCAGTGAAACTTGGAGACATAGTACTGATAAAAGAATTAAACTCGCCAAGACAATTGTGGAAGATGGGACAAGTGACAATTATTTCCGGGCAGCAACGACAAAGTTGGCTCATGCAAAGTGCGCACTTCTAGTGGCAACACGTAGAATCTAGAATCTGCTGGACAAGCTCCTTCTTGTCAAGCTCCCTCTACCGCCTAGAATATGCTGGACAAGCTCCGTCTTGAAAAGAAGCAAGCACACGCAAATTGTTCGGCCGGGAGCTGGTAAATGTTATGCTCCGAAAAATAAGAGAAGAAGACGAAGTTAGAAGCGAGCGTGGACACGAGCGCGCGCCCGCAGTTTTTTAGTTTTTTTTTTCGCAAGCATCGAATAAACAAGACGTTCTCTACTTCGGCTACGCTTCCTGGCTTTTCAACAATATGCGTTTGCTTTTCCAATAAAACTTAGTTACAAGGAGAGCGCACTATCGTTCTCTTTTCGTGGTCACTTCGTGTGTTTTCGCGCTCATTATTTATGACGCAAGCAAAACGTCATCTGCGCTTCTACCATAATTTAACATGGTAGAAGCGCATAAGCCATTTAACTTATGTAGCATCATAGGGAGTCGTGAGGTGCCATGCACTAATTTCAATAGTCGAGTCAGCCCCCGTTCTTGGACGTTTGCGATCTGCTACAGTTCTCAGCCACATGGTTACCTTTAAAGAATGCAACATTTGTTGCATTTTGTGGCGCCTGCTTTACCCCTCAGAAACTTCCTCTTCATGCCTCAACCGTTTGCTTTATTTGCATCATGTCTCAAAATTACTCACGCCATTGCGTTCAGCAGTACAAATTCAGATAAACTGAGCTACGGCAAACAAACGTACCCATGTCTTTGTATAAAAAGTAAAGAAAAAACACGATTGACTTCAAAAAGAAGAAAAAAACGATGCGATTATGAGGCACGCCATACTGAACAACTCTGCATTAGTTTTAATCGTCTGGCAACTCTAACATGCGCTCAATGCATGATGCACAGGTGTTTTTGCATTTCACCGCCATCGAAATTCAGTCATCGCAGCCGGGGTCCGATTCCGCGAACTCGTGTTTCGCAGCTTAACTCCAAAGCCAGTAAGCAACCAGGGCCGGCATGCCTCAAATCAACAACACCGCTATATGAAATGCATCCATGAAGGCTATGGAATATGCGATACCACTAGTCTTCCTTTACGCTTACCTCAATACAAGTATAGGAACTTATTTTCGTCTGCCTGCAGAGCAGCACATACAGCACTGAAGGAAGTTGTATCCACGCCATTGCGTTCAGCAGGACAAATTCAGATAAACTGAGCTACCGCAAGTAAACGTAGCCACGTTTTCGTATTAAAAGCAATAAAAAACAATTTAATTCAAAAAAAAAAGTGCAGTGCTGCTGGTTGCTTCTTCGTTCATGGAAGAAATAAAGGAAAGCAGTGTAACACATGTCGCTCTTTTCACGATTTTGATCAGCGGGCTGGCCAGAAGGGGTTCAATTGGGCGGCCGATGTGAGCGAGAGGACGCTTCCTCTCGCTCACAAGAGTGACATGTGTTACACTGCTTTCCTTTTCTTCCATGAACGAAGAAGCAACCAGCAGCACTGCAATTTTTTTTAAGTAAATTGTTTTTTATTTCTTTTAGTACGAAAACGTGGCTACGTTTATTTGCGGTAGCTCAGTTTATTCGCAATGCCATGGCTCGATACCGGGCGCATGCTTCGTTGCAAGTTGGCTAGCGCAAGTTGGAAAGTTGCAAGTTGGCAAGCGCTCGCAGGTGCCGTAATATTGACTTCCCGCCTGTTGCCTGTACCTATGTCTTGACAAATATGTTATGGTGTTTTACTAGTGCAATATCTGAACGCACTTGTATTTGTTTCTTAACGAGCTTGAGGTAGATTTGCATGGAAGTGTAAAGGAACCAGAGTAAGGCCTAAGAAATATACAAATCAAAGTGTTATATATATATATATATATATATATATATCAATGAGAAAAAGTTTAGTAAGATCAAAGCAAATGATTCAAATAATGACAATTGGTCCCGTAAAGCAAATGGCCTTGCTGCGCTTCTCTGAAACTGCAATACTTTCTTTTTTTAAAAGCACCCCAGTCAGCCCCGGATAGCTCGTACTTAACACACTAGTAAATCTACATGCCTTGTCCGTCGCTGCTGATTTGTTTAAATATTAAGTTATCTTTGACGATTCGGCACCAGTGGATAACGGCTGGGAGACCAACACGAAAGGTGCCTGCTAAGAATACCAACATGAAGACACTTTCTCACTATAGTAAGCGTCTAAATCAAGCTTCTATAAGTTATTCGCACATAAAAAGTTAGTGACGTTTCACTTCGCGAAAGCGGGTGACGCAACATGCACAGCGAGCACCATGGCATCGAAGCACGAACGAAAAGGAACCAAACGCGGCGGTTCTCTTCTCCACCTCCAGGCGCCTTCTTCCTCCGGAGCTTGCTTCCCTCACGGTCACACATAACTTGCCAATTTCACAGAAGGGGGTCTTATACGCTCGCGCGTAAGAAAACCACACTGCTGCACGGGATCGCGTTTGATGGACAAAAGAGGCACATACACACACACGAAGCACTATGTGTTGTGCATGGGCCCATCTATGCATGTGCTCTCTTTGTGTTGTGTGGATCAACGTGCCGTCCATTGACACGTATGCTGAACCCGCCACAATCTAATTCCCGCTACTATTTATCGCTCCATGGTTCTTTGCGATGCGTCGTGTTCTCAACTCTCACCTTGTTTGTCTGGTGCGTTCGTTGTAGTCGACGAAGTTGTTTTTTCCACCGGTGGTGGAGTCGCGGCAGTGGTGATGGCCGTCGATGTAGGCCTGGCATCTTGAACGCAATTGTGAAGCAATATAGGTAAAGTTATACGACGCCCTTCAATATATTTCCATCCAGATATACGTCAAGATGAAAATTTTGTCCACTTTTCCTACACTATGGAGGCTCACTTCATGTACGGGAGGCAGACATGCAATCTCCACGAATCGGACCGCAGCAGCTGCTAATCCCACACAGTCGCTTTGACCTCGAACACCGTGATATTCCCGTTTTACCAGAAATAGGATGTGTTCCGTCGTTAATCAGTTCTTGAAGCGCAAGCCTTAAGGCTCTATAGAAGCTGGACACAGCAATTTCTTAAAACAGACAAATAAATATCGTTTGTGTATCTTTCCACTATAAGCCACTATCTCTGCCGGAACTCTCTAACGTTGGAGGAGCTTCTAGCAATGCGTGAGTTTACGAATTAAAATGTCTGGTAGAAATAGCTCTTAGAAACCAGTCACCTAATATTGTGTGTAGCTATGCATGCCTTTGGTAATGTGGCCGTGGGATGTGGAATTTTGTCAGACTATTTCTCAGGCCGCACTGACCACAATGCGCATCACATCATTAAAATTAGAGGTAGCTGTATCGTTTTCGTTCCTAAAACACAATATGAGCTTTTTTCTGGTGGTGCACCGTTTGGAAACTGTTGCAATGTTCACGAAACACGGATAAACAATACATATGATTTCAGCGCTCGCCCACTAATATTTTTGTGCGATATACAATTTTATAAAATCTTTCTGAAACGCAGGTCCCATGCCCTTGAAATAGCCGCGTTTCTTTGAAGGGTTGGTAGGTAAAAAAGAATGCGAACGCTTGCTGGATTCCCGAATTACTGAAAATATTCATTATAAAACGCCTCATTTCCGGCATTTTTTTAAAGCAAGTTTGAAACAATGCAGTGATATTCACCAGAACACTCACAAGAAGACGCCAGAAACGGGTTTAGATACACAACTTCCAGTACTTCCTAGACAACCTAATATAGGTGTTCCCTATACACCCGTGTTCTTGAAACTGAACCCACTGTATACTCTCAAAAGCAATGTCAAGCAAAGCACATATGAGCGTTATCCAGTTATTTGGACACAACATTGCGAGAGAATTAAGACAATTTCACTCATTCCATTTGTTTTGTAAGTTTACGTTGTGTTATCTTAAGCTTAGGTTAGGTTAGGTGGGGCACCTTGCCGACAGTTGCGATAGTCCTGGTATGCTCGTATAAGCCACGTGTCGCCCACCAGCGGACAAGTTCACACATAATGCGAGCTTTATTTAAAACTATTCACAGGGCCTCCTCATTATTGCTGCGTCAGCGACCGAATGAACAAACGCCTAAATAGCGCATGTGCACAGGAATAAAGCGCCTTCTTTGTAAAGATACACCCGCCTCCATAAAACCCAGCCCGCTCTATACTCTTGAAAGCCTTCGTAAGCACAGAATGTGAGAGCGTCATTTGCGCTCGTTATCGTGGCACAAGTTCATGTGCAGAAACTTGTCGCAGTCTACCAAGCGACAAGCAGTATTTAAGTCGTATAACCCTCCCCTCCTTCATTCCCCCTACCTCTCAGTCAATGCCGCATAACGCCGTTTAACGAAGCTTGAAGTTTTTCACTTACCATCGTTGGTGACGAAATAGTAGCCCAGTGCCAGGGCTAATAGGCACAGTACTATCACTGTGCTTGTGAGGTACTGCGACCGGTCCCTGCATTGCCAGTTAACAACAGTAGGTTAATTTAGCTTGCAACACTTCTCGACGGAGGCTGCATTATGCATGCAAAATGAATCTTAATCTAGCCGCCCCCTCTCATGTACCGACGGTATTACGTTGGGCCATTAAACTAGACAAGGAGATCTCAACTGTTTAGGACGCTGGGAAGTTGAGACCCCCGTTCGTAAAGCATTGGCGATGATCATTGATGTTATAAGTGCAAGGGCGAATATGGCCAAATAGCGCCAAGTCTATGGCGACTAGCTGTCAGTTTCAGTTTATTATTGATATAAGATGCATGGTTGGTTGTTAGCAGTAAACAGGCGAGGTTCTCAAAGTCCAATGACTGCAGCGGGACCCTCGGTTAACTAGAAGATTACAAAATATATTGTGAACGTAGTAGTGGATATGAATAGATTCGATTATATACAAGGAGTCATACATGTAAATAAAAATTACGCACATTATCAATACAAATTGTACAAACTTTATAACAAATGAAGTACACACTTTATGTACAAAGTGTGTAAGAGGACAACTACTTATACAATTTAAAGTTGATATTTATATGTATGCAAAGGTGATGATCGATATTTATATGTATGCAAAGGTGATGATGATTCAAATCCATAGGGTAAGTCATTCCAGTGGTGCATGAAATGATTTTCGATGGGTAGATGCAACGCGGCTCTATAGAGGCCTAAATGCATTCGCTGGAAAGTGCGTAAAATAGCTAATAACACTATGAAAATCACACGCGAGGTGCGAGACGTGTGATACATATAAAGGATATGCAACGATGGGATGAGATACTAAAACATATGCGCTTAGGTAGGACCCTTGAACGCAAGGGCATGGAAGCACATGAGCTACAAAGCGTTATATCGTAGCAGCAGCCCTCAGTGAGAACATCTGTTCCGGATATTTTTGCTCGTGTAGAGAGAGAAAATAAATGAAAGGCAGGGAGGCCAGGACTGAACCCGGTTGGCTACCCTACATTGGGGAAAGGGAAAAGGGGAGGGAAAGATTAGGAGAAAAAGAGAAACTCCACTGTGGATATCGCCGACGTGGTAACAGTTTTCTGCTCTATATACGTTCCAGTCACTCAGTCCGGATCACAGACGGCCACTCAATACGGCAGTTTTTAAACATCGCAGCAGCGCTTTTCAAGCGAGCAACGATCCAATCGTACTTTTTTATTGGAGGTCATGGTCCCAAGATCCTGTTCAAGGTGAACTGTTGTCTACCCAAGTAATTCAGAGCTGTACAGATGTCTCGCATTTGCAAAAGATGGCCAGTATCACAGTAGATGTTCTAAACGACACTGTAGGGATTGCACTTGGCGCTATCAGCCATTCCAATGAAACACGTATATGCATTGGTGACTGCAACGCCCAAGCCTAAGCGGCACACCATTGCTTCCTCACTTCGCGAAAGCCAAGGTAAAATCGGCAGTTGCCGTGCGTAAAGTTCAAAGCTGCTTCACTGTAAAAAAAAGGTTGTGTGCCAACAAGTATTGCCGGATGTAGTGGCGTTTGCTGTCGTTAAGTTACAAGCAAGTCCTTTTTTGTCTAATTGTTTGCTTCCCGACATTTAAACAAGATGTGGAGGACGGTCAACGTATAGTCACACTTGCCACAGATAGGAGGTTCCTCACTACTCAAGAAGTAAGAGCGTGTGCAATATGCCGATATGTAAAAGGTCGCGACAAAATTAGCTCAGTTTGTCGTTCTCTGTTATTGGAGATGAACATCCCCAATCCGGCTCAATTAAAAGCAGCTCATTTTACGTTTCAGTGTCCCTGATTCGTTTTCAATAGTTTCTTAGTTTTTTCAAGCAAAACTGGTACCAGGTTCATGGCCGTTGCCCTCTTTGAGAATTGGGATTATAACCATATCTTTCCAAGAAGATGGGATATACTCTGAAGACCATATGGCGTTCATAAGAGACCGGAGAGTTTTCTGGGTTTCCGTGTATCGGTGTCTTATTACATCAATAATTTGGCGGGATAATGGAGCAGTGTTATTACAGCAGTTCAAGATGTCTGGGGCTCCGCTAAGCTTATGCATCGTTGTATGTGTCATTTGGTGCGCATTTTTTTTCGAAAGACTACGGTTCTGCTTGTGTGTATCTCAGGATTGTTCCGGAAAAGTTCAAGGCGCTGGAGATTAAAATGTACACGCGTGTTGAAAATGTACACGCGGAAAATACCTCTGGTCTTCGAGAATATCTACTTCCGTATTCACCGGAGGTAATAGGTTTGCCTGCTGGCCTTGGTTTCTATTATCTCTATTCCATAATTTTCACTTGTCCGTATAAGTATTTGTACCGGAGATAGTCGTGCCTCCTACCGTATTGGCGTGACTTTTTCCGCGTGATTTTACCATGCTAGTTTTTCAATGTTCCAAAATTACGAAAGCGTCCGCACGTTTTTTTTTTTTTTTTTTGCTGCTTCTGCGCTTTCGTACATTCATCATTTCATCATGAAACTCGCTCTCTGGTAGCCACTCCCTTCTTTCTGCGATGTACGTATTTCGCTGCAGCACAAGTAACAAAAGCTGTGAAGTATGCAAAAACATTTATCCTTAAGGCGCAAATGTCATCCCTCGATAAATGTGCCAGTTCTCGGAACAGGTTCCAGTCAGCGAATTCGACCTTTAACCGAGGACGTGTGGCGATCATTTATCCTACTTTGTGTTCAGCACTCTAGTAAAGTATTCGCTGCGATAAGGATCTTACATTCCTCCTGAGGTACGGCTTTAGTGTAGGATATGCTATGCTCAAATCGATGAAGGAGTGCACTAATCGCACACCCCTACACCTTAGCCTCTGAGCTGTGCTACCAGTGCTAGCAGAGGCCAGTGGTGTGGGGTAGTCCTGGGAAGGTAGGGCAGCCTCGGCTGCTCCTACCGTGGAGGCCGTTGGCGATGCCGCTTGCTTCGCTGAGCGTGACGTGGATGACAGCAAACTGCCGTTGTGATGCTACCCCCCCCCCCCCCCCCCCCCGATGCGCCACTGTGGCGAAGGATGTGCTCTGTGCAAATGTTGCTGTCGTGCTTCTCAGACGTTATGTTTTCATTTGCTTTGTTAATGCGATTATCTTATTTTCCTTCTTTCAAACTGCACATCATCTAGAGTATGCAGCATGGCCACCATCACAATTGATGTAATGGAGCTCGGTATCCCAATCGTCAGCTGAATGCGCCTTAATACCACATTTCGGACAGGTAAGCTACCCTCGATAGACCGAAGAAGCATGGCCAAAACACTGGCGCTTAAAAGTATTGTCACCGATTTGGAATGTACAGTCGTACTCTGACCTTGGAGTATGTACCCTGTTTCTCTGCCTCCTGTAATCTGCTAGAACTAAATTTGACGATTGGATAGTTAGTTGGCAGCTATTAGTCGTCGAGTCTGATCTTGATCATTTGTAGATTGCGTTTTCATCCTTCCAGGAACTCCTGCAAGGATGACAACGCAATCAACTATCAGCTCTCTGAATTTACGCCTTTGACAGTATTCATGACTCGGTGTGTTGTTACGGTGATAAGGGCATCTCCAAAGGACACAAGGTTTGTTGTTATCTTAACGCATGGCGATTGGTCTCCGACTTTAGGTATGATGTCCCCATTGGCTCACTCGGTGGCTTCATAGTAACTTCCAATGGTCTCTCTGAGACAATGGGACAGCAAAAAGCAAAATCATTCTGGCTTTCTTGTCCTATTTTGGGGATGTCTCCGTGTTCTCTAAAAATAATTGGAATGTAGCATCGATGCACCCTCTTTTTTGAGGAATGATCAGTGGAGAAGTGTTTGGAAGATCTCATAAATGTATCGAATATTCGAGGTCAATGCCATTTACCTAACAAGGAGCCCAATGACGGGAGACGGCAGGTTATGTGGGGAAGCAAGCCCTGCCGATGTACATTGTCGCTATAACCATTTATGTTGTAACCAAGGCTGGTAACGTAACACCAGGTTAACCCAGGCCGCCGTGGAAGATGAATGAAATGGGAAAAAAGAGTAGTAAACCAGATAGATTGTACAAAGAAGATAAAAAAGTGGAAGGTAAGCAAAATACCTGAAGAGGCACTTAAGTTATCCCTACGTGGACGAATGCGACAGCATTGCGACCACGTCTGCAGAAGCGCGGCGATGTCCGGGGGCACCACTGGCGGAGTCACGTGACCCAAGCGGACACGTCAGCACAAACGCCGCGAACGTCACGCGACCAACGTTCGTCACAAGGTTCGCACAACGCAAGGTCGTGTGTTCGAGTGCCTTAATTCTACCTTAATTAAATATACCGTCACCTTAACACCCCCTTGGAGCACAGGGGGTGTTAAGGTGAAGGTAGTCAATAAAGGTAGAATTAAGGCATTCGAATCCACGGCTGTGGTGCCGTGGTTTGGCTACGCACGGAACGCCGGCTCACGCAGAAGCCGCTTAGAGGCATTGTGAAGCCAGCCGAAGTAGTTTAGTGGGTATGGCTTCGCAGTGGTAAGCCGGAAGTAGCGGGTTTGATTCACCACTGCGTCTGCCACATTTTCGTAGGGCCACATTGTAATAACGTTTCTGCACCGTGCATTGTGTAACAGTAAGCAAGCCCAGCTGCTCCAAATTAATTTGGAATCCCCCACTACTTCGTTCGTCACAATCACATAGGGGTTTGTAAGTAAGCACCGGTTTGTAAAAGGATAGACGCCAGCGAATCTTCATTCTCCTTATATTACAGGAATCGTGCTCGGTCCACTAAAACCTAACCATAAGAGCAAACATACTTGTGAAGGCGATTGGGCCAGTCCCGTATAAAAACACTTTTATTATAGCGTCCATTGCGAAATTAGCGCCTTCCCTACCTAGTAAGGTTCCTGATGTGCCGATGTTTATGAATTTGAAGGACACTTTGGGACTCCTTCAAAACAGCGATCCACAGGAACATGGCGCCATCCTTCAACCACTTACGACATAAATATTCTCTTTACACAAAACGTACCGCGCTATGTCCGAAGCAGTGGGCTGCAGTATCAAGTCATACCAACGAAATACAGTGCGAATTAAACCCGTGCATGGCATAGACGTGACTCATTATATCCCATGTTCTACCTTATATGGCATCTCAATGTGACAATATTGCAAGGATCGCGCCTATGCAAGAGGCAAATGATGCTTACTGCTGTGGCACTGGGGCTTGCGCCTGGTCACATGCTGCGAAAGCAAAAACGGTGTTAAAATTAGTGCAGGGAGTAAACGCGCTGATTTCACGGGTGTGTTTATTGAGACACCACACAACCTTAATGTGCTGCCCACGCAAGCACAAAAGGACAGATGCAGGAATTGAAACAGGTGAAATAGGGCTGATGGGTGCACACAACTAATTGCTGACACGGAACCACCGGAATCCCGCCGGAGTAGATGGCTCGCTGGGCTTGAAATTTCGCGAGTAAACTGTTGCTGACACGTGCGACGAAGGAGATGCTCGAGGTTTCTGGCGACTATGAGTGTAGCCGTCAATTCTGGCATAGAATAAAGTCTATAGGATGTTTTGAACTCTTGGACGCAAGTGTGTAGAGCAGACACTATAGCGCAGAGTGCGCCACTACACGTTGGCTATTGTAGAGGCCGGTCGAGCAGATATTGAATACACGTAAGCAAGTAAACGAAAAAATATCTAAGAACGGCAAAGTCGGGAATTTGCTTATGGCAATGGCAGATGACGCTTAAAAATTTCTGATGCGCAATGCAAAGCTTAAATTATGCGATGCTGTCATATCTTCAGCTGGAGATCGCCGACGTTCAGGTGGTTACAAATATTGCCACCAAGGCCAATGTTGGCATGAGTTCTGCGTGCGTTTAACAGTTTTTCAGGCGCGTCACGTTCCTGGGGTCCTATAACGTAAAACTAATCCAATGTGCTTTTATTCCAATCTCCTGACGTCAAATTTACGTAACCGCCGACGCAGGCATCGGGTGGTGACCCGCGGCGTTGTCTGAACAGCCTAATCAAACACTGTCCTCGTTTATAGGGGGTCACCTTTGTTCGCTTCCAAAACGAATAACATCGCCTACACTAAGCGGTTTTTGTTATCGAATTGGCTGACAAGAGGCGAGGAGCACGCTCAAGTAGAGGCGGTTTTGATTGTGCCGAACGAGCGCAGTGAAAATAGATAACTGGATGAAGAGGGTGGTGCCGCGGTCTCCGATTGGTCCGCTTTCGTTTACTTAGATTGCGGTGGTTGGTCGAAAAATCGGGGCGGCAAGCAACGTAAGCTCAAGAATGACGTTGAAACGGATCCTCAGCAAAGAACAGTCGGGAAAGCGATGTCGTATACGTGCCAAAAGGGCTCGACAACGTTTACTGCCCCTCCCCCCCCTCCCCCGCAACACACACGCACATACTCAATTTTAAGCTTTACAGAATTTTCAAGAATGGCCTGTGGCAGGCGGCATAACTCCTATCATTGAGCTAGGTTATTCGATGAGGCGGACATTAGGAGCACAAGCAATCGAAACATATTAATTAACAAAAATTCATTAACTAACTTCTTAGTGAATTACATTACGACACATATTGCAATTTACGAATTGTAGCTGGTGAGCTTGTCAGGCGTGTCCACTTGGAATGAATTTACAGAATTCCCCGCTTAACAATCCGGCGAAATAATGTAGCAATAATAAACTGCCTTCTAATATACAGTGTTTTGTTTTTTTAGCTGCACCAAATTTGTAAAGTTAGAAACGTATAAATCGTGGTCACGTTATCTTTAGCATTCGAGTGTACGGATTGGCGGCCTCTGGATACAGAGCAATTTCCGCACTTACGTGCGTAATTAGCGAAGTTACGGTAATTTCAAATTATAAACAGCAGGTGGCTACAGCAAATGAGTACTATGGGGCACGTCCTGGACACTACCTATCCCAACGATGAAAACTTGAATAGCGGAGTTCATGGGGGAGCTACGCGAACAATTAGTTTCCCTTGGCAGACTCCGTGAAACCGAAACTGGCCGCAAAAAGAGCGTCTGTGTCGTCGATGTCGCTAGCGCTTCAATGCCGGCGGGCCGCAAAATTTACTTCGTCATTCAGTCGTGCAAAATTTACTTCGTCATTCAGTCGTGCTCCACGTTGCGCTCTGTTGTAACCGGGTCGCCTAAGTTGATTCACAATAACAAAATCAACGCCGTAAAAACATGACTTGTACAGTACGCCTGCCGCATGAGGCAATCTGATGACACATAAGTGGCAGTGGTGTGCAACTGTTCTCAAGCAATGGAAAGTGCCCCGTTGCTGTGATGAAAGCTATTACACCAATGCAGATCATTTTGAGGTAGGAGAGATGATACCGCAGTTTTATTGACCAAGGTACGTACCTCCGGTAGGAGGGGGCGCGGCGGCGGCGGCGGCTGCGGCTGCGGCGGCGGCGGCTGCGGCTGCGGCTGCGGCTTCGGCGGCGGCGGCTGCGGCGGCTTTAATAGATGCGAGAAAAAAAGGGAGAGAAATAAGAGCATAAGGAGGCAGATTGCGATGGCATTTGCATATTGCACGTAAACAGTGGTAAACCTGCGTATGACGAAACTGATTTTTTATTGGGCGAACCTGTGCCCACAAAAGCAAGCTGCACTCGAAGCACAACGATAGCGGCGAACACATCCGGCGATCGTCTAAATTTGATCAGCGGCGAAACGCGTCGGCTTTTCTACACGAGTCATCGAAGGTTCCACAGTAATCCCTGGTGCCCTAGTCTTTCAGAAAGTGCTAGACAATTCGCGTCGTTCATACAATCAGATTACGTAAGCGTCGGCGACAACGGACAACGGATTGAAGCATCGATAACGTTCGAGAAACTTCCCGATACATGCAGGCGCGTCCTGCGGCGGGCGATAACGTTTAACATTTGTTAGCCGGTGAAAAGCGGTCGCTGCTGAAAGGTGAAATTTCTTAATCAGATATGTTCAGCATGGTGCCACCACAGCCCTGAGACGTCGTATTATCTCATCAGCAAATATCGGCTGTTTAAGTTAGAAGAAAAAAAAATGAAATTAAATTCACAAGCAAGCAAGGTCCGAATTCCTAAGCGAATTCGAAGTGGGCAATTGGATTCGTAACAGCTGCCTCGATATCAACGCCGATGACTGGCGCGCTGCTGTTGCTGAACAACACGAGAAGCGGCGACGAAGCGCAGATTTTTGCCGCGCAATTCAATTCACAACGCCAAAAATGACTGCAAAAACGTACCTGCGCAGTGCGCCTAACAAATCACAATCGATGACACAGGTTAACACTGGTTTTTTAAATAAACTCATCTGGGGTGTCCCAGTGATTTAAGGTGCACCTTGCAAATGGTGAATTTTAATTGC
Source organism: Dermacentor silvarum (assembly GCF_013339745.2). Lineage (NCBI taxonomy): Eukaryota > Metazoa > Arthropoda > Arachnida > Ixodida > Ixodidae > Dermacentor > Dermacentor silvarum. The sequence goes on from NC_051163.1 coordinate 73,837,966, forward strand.
AATCCAAAAACATGACAGCTGCTTCGTTGTCCCCGCAGACTGAGCCACACGTGAGCTCTAGTGACAAACAAATAGTGTGCGTAGCAAGAATTGCCGCGTAAATCTATTGACGATGCCAAGATTTTCGTGTTGTTCTACATGTCAAATTTATCGATCAACCCTTCCGCAGTGCGTGATTGAAGACATCGATCCGACATTCTTGCTAATCGCGTTGAAACACTTTGTTTGACCATACTTTTGTGACTGTCTGCGCTGGCACTCTTCCTTTAGTAATGTCAGTAGAAAAGCACAGCAACTTTTCCACAACCATGATGCACTACGCGTGGACTCTGAATTGTTAATTGAAGCTTTCTGAAAAATCTAACAATGTTTACCTGACGTAGATACATGCAGTGTACAACCCGTGCTTCCCGTCTACATCGTCAGTTTTAAGTTAAAAAATCATTGCAAAATTTGACCACTGCCTTAAATTTATTTAATAAACATGTACCGGAGATATATTTGCGGTATAGATAGTGCATATTCTGTGATGAAATTGGAATAAATGTTGCAGGTATTTCGAAAAAATTGGCTGAAAATCTCAAAAAATGCACTTTAACAGCGGTGTAAACGGACGTTGCCACAACGGCTTCACCTTTGCTAGGACGCTTTCTATTGGATATTGAGTTACGACAACGCTCATGCACTGAAAGCGATGCTGGCAGTGGAGATTTCGTCCATTGGAGATCTTTTTTTTTCCTTCGTACCGCCAATGTTGGTGTTTTGTTAGCTCTTATTTGCATCCGAAAATGTCCCTCAATCACATTAGGGCAAGTTGCAGCCAAGAAACACCATTGATATGACGACGCTGAGCTGACAATGAGGTATCAGCTCAATTTAAATTATTTACCACTTCTTTATAGCAAAAAGCCATTGCGTCATGTGTCAAAAAGATATACCTATAGAAGAAACTTTATCCTCGCAAGCGATATTACCAGGTCAAGCATTATTGACTACGCAAAAAAAGCATATTTCACATTTATGCCATAATTAACTTCGCCTCGAAACTTCAAAGCTCGCAAGGAAATTTTCGCGTAAATAGATTAAAGGGTGCAAGCGTATTTGCGAAGCCAAAAAAAAAACAACAACATGATAGCTGTTCATTATCTTATCGCTGACGACTGGCGCGCTGCGTTTCAAACTATAGACCCTTATCCCTTAGACCCTTAGACCCTTTATCCGCTTTGTGGCAGCAGTGTGTTCAAGACCCTAGAAAACTTCTTGTCCTGGACAAAAGAAGTATTCTGTCACATAGTATAATGTAGGCACATATTTTTGGTGTGTTCAGACATGACTTATCATGACGTGTGTCATGCGTCCAGCTCATGTATGTGCTTTTTGTTGGAGTTAATAAAATTATTTTCGATAACTAAAAAGTTAATAACTAGTTAAGAAATAGGTTAATAACTTTTCGATCGCTCCAAGTCGACTGCCGAACTAGTGCCAGCATAGAAAATATATAAGCTATTGTAACTGGTGTTGTTCCAGGGAGCTTTACCGGAAGTCCCCCACGAACTCTGTTTGCAAACATAAAAAGAATTTTTACTTCGTCTTTTTTTTTTGGGGGGGGGGGGGTGTACGTGTCAAAACCAGTTCTGATTATGAGGCACGCTGTAGTGAAGGGCTCCGGATTAATTTTGACCACCTCGGGTTCTTTAACGTGCACTACAACGCAAGCACACGGGCGGTTTTGACCGGAAGTTTGTCTTCATTTACCTGCATCTTTTAATGACAGAAAGGAGCATTCAGGTACATTTGTTTCTACACTAGATTTTAATTGTCGTGGGCACTTAGCACCAGGTGCCATCGTCGCAGCCACTATGATGAAGGCATGAATGGAGGTAAAAAAGGAATAAGTCGTATCAGTGTTGTTGTTCACTTGTTTTTTCGCATATGTTCTCGATGAGCTCCTGAGCATTCCGCGGATCCAAACATCGCTCACGGGATCGCGTTGACATGCTTTGCTATGTTACTCTGACAGTAAAGCATGAACACCCCTTGTCTATGCCTAACCTAACATAACCTAACATAACCTAATACGTGCGACGACACCCAGGCAAGAACGCTCAAGCACGCTCAAGGCGCGCAGGCGCGGAATCACTCACTCTCACTCCCTGCCGCCCCTCAAATTGTGCGCGCGCAAAACGCCAGGATGGCACTCACTCTGTCATACCGTGTTCCGACTCCAGCTGTAATAAATCGCTTTACGGTTTAGATTTGGGGCATCTTCAAATCAAGGCAGCCTCTGCCGGGAGGGTGCAAAACGACTTGCTCTTTAGAGTGACTTCACCACTCATCCGTCACCGAAAGATTGCTCCGACGCAGTAGGGATGTTGCGAGGAAATGCCGTAAGTGCTTATGTGAATCTCAGCCTATATTTTAAAATATAATTCCTTCAATATTGGGCTCTATCAGTTACTCTGGCGCACTGCGGTGAAGGTCCACAGCATGCCGAACGGGCAATGTCCGAAGCTGCTGGGCATGAGCACGTATGCGCTGCAGCTCAATTGCTAAGAATATGTTAAGTTAACCCTAAATGTTATCTCGTACATCTGTGTTGAACGGAGAAATTGCTTTTCTTGGCAACGACCTCACCAAATTTCAAGAGGTTTACTGCATGTAAAAGGAAAACATGATATCTAGATGCTGCTGGTAGCGATTTTTTAAAATTTAGGCCGGGAATTATATAATTAACATTTCTGAAAGTCGCAAGGTTTCAGGAAACCAGAGTTACAATTTAAGCCTAATTTAACGATGGAAAACCATATCGCAATCCTCAGTTGCATCTCACCGTACATCTAAGCCGATAAAATGTAAGATGCATGGCTCTCAAATGCACTACTAAAGGTGAGTAGCACTTCGGGAAAATCTTAAACATTGCAACAAATTCACATCAGATACAAATTCGTATATCACATCTGTCTGCTTTGGATGTTCTCACGGAAGCAATTCACGGAACTGCGACGTTTGTTCTAGGTGCAGAGCTCTGGATTTGTAAAAGAACACAGTCATACTTACGAACTTTTGGCAATTTTTGTAAAAATGCCAGGCCATAAATATAAATTACGCTTATAGCAGTCTCGAGAATTTAGTATTTTCGCTCAAATCATATTGACGGTTTGGCATTTTTTCATAAATCTGAGAAAATTAAAAAGAAGACTAATCCATAAATTTAAAATTGGTCCACGGGCTGTCTCGGAAAGCATTTGCGTGTTAACATGTATTTGAATAGGCGGAGTAGGGTTTGGGCCGAGCGAAAGCTTCCTTAATAGAAAAACACATTTGGAGGTGGGACACTTCTGCCAGGGTACTTACCCGTCTGCCCGCGCGTTACTGCGGCTATAATGATTGAGACGACAACGACAAAAAAATCAAACGAATAAGAAATGTCAGTGATACTTCTCGCATAGCTTTATTTCCGAGTAGAACATCTAATGGCATTTGTGCTTCTTGATACCGTTCTAGCTATATCGAGCTATACTTCTGGGTTAAGAGAAAGTTGTTTTAAGCTGAAAGAAGCGCCTTAATCTAACTTTTACAGCATGTCTGGAGCGTTGGGACGTCGTTTCTTTATTAGTGGTGCGAGAGAGCCTATTTGTCGATATTTGGACAACAGCTTTTGCTGTGTCCTCTCTAGTGCGTCAATGTTTGCTTGGGCTTTAGAATACAATATTTCCGAAATGCTGAGTCAATATTTTTTTGACACATACGAATAGGTTTCCGATTAGTGTTACAATCTGTTGCTTGTATTAGCCAACATGATTGAGTTCAAGAGACGGAACTGATCATTGGTGGAAGTGACTTAACCCAAAAGAACGCAGTCATCCATAAACACCCCGACTTGAACTTGAAGTGGTTCATGTACGTAAACAATATCTTTAGTGAAGAGGTAAAATACAACGGTACGAGAACGCGTTCTTGAGGGACGCCCCATGAAACCGGTAATGGCTTAGACGAAACACTGTCAATAAAAACAAACTGCGCGTGGTAAGTGAAATATCCTGTATACCTATTAAATAGGAATGGAGGAAATCTCATACATTCTTCTGAATGAGTTGAAAAAAGGTAGAAAGCTTCACCAAAATAAATGAATACGAATCGACCTGTCCTGCGTTAACTAGGTTAGTCGAAAGAGTGAACAACCGTCACACAAACCGTGTGACTGCGGAACGCACTTTGTTAAAAAAGTGCTGCCAAGGGAGAAGTTTATATAAGTTTTCCGCCGTGTGCAACACCATCTTACAATGAATATGTAACGAGAAAGTAGGACACTCGGACTAACGTACTTACCCGTAGCCGCACCCGTCTCCAAGGCTATAATGAGGGCGAAGACAACGAAAAAATAATGAGACGAATTAAAAGGAATATCGGTGCTAATTCTCGCATTTGTAGCATTTATAGGAATTTGCGCTTTTTTCATACCGTTGTAGCACTCTCAGAGATCGCTATAACCACATCACAATGGTTTGATACTGCAATCACTTATGATAGAAGGAACTGTGCAAGATATCTGCACATTTAAGAAAGAAAACGACTGCACTGGGAGCCCCTCTTCGTGGTTCCACCAGGGTATTCACGACACTGATAAGCCGTGAGGTGAAAGTTTCATTCCTGTATCCGTAGACGGGCGCGTCCGAGTGTTAGCAGCCTACAGCGGGCTTCTTCCGGAGGTGGCAAATCCTTATCGAAATTCGGAACACACAATTTCAGTTACTTTAGCCTGTCTGGTTAACCACGTCTCATGATGTACAACAGGAAGCGCCAGTGACAAGCACCCTCTTTACTAGAGGTGAGCTATGGGCCAAAGTCACATGCAGGGCGGCCGTAGTAATGCGCCAATAGCGCGCCGAGGAACAGCCCCGCGACAGGCAGTAGTAAGAGCACTGGCATGCGATCCGACCGCGGCGCTTCCTTCGG